>NC_139236.1:52923605-53043881 GCF_977018435.1 Lepisma saccharinum
TATTAAAAAGTAATGAATGAATGAATTTGTTTTACAAATTGAGTTTTTAACATAGATGCTTATTGTTTGCTACCAAATATGTCATGGTTAGGGGGACCAACTTTCGGCCTGAATTTAAGGAAGATTTTCAAATTTCAGCCTTGAATTTACGGGAGATTTAGTCGCGACAAATTTTTCACTCCAGCAATGGGGAATGGATAATATTAAAGAAAAGAATTAATTTTCTTTTTATATATGTATTATGCAGATCACAATGGAGAATAAATATTTACAAATGTGCATGTTTCTTAGTCCTAACCCATTTGTTTTTGTCCACCGCTGCTGCAGAACTAAGCATCAATCAACTATTGCAAGATATGACGTCACTTCCGCTCTCCAAAGGTTAAAGGTGCAAGAAACGTCCTGCAGTTTGAAGTTTTGTATGGCTCGCCGAACTCGGAATGAGTTGAAATTTCGCGATCTTGGTTGCAGGGACGGCGACAGGGTGGGCAAAAATTCCTGTGTCCACCCGATTGCCCACCCAATCAAATTCACTAAGTACATATACTTAGAGATATGTGAATGTTGCAATTAATTCTGGCATTCATTACATGTATATTTTACTAATGAATATTATCTATACTAGAAATCTTCACATATCATCATTCATAAAGAGCTGATTTAAATTTGTCATTAGAAAGCAAAAGGAATTACTAGAGATCTTGAAACAAGAAAACCAATTGAATACTTCTATGATTAGAAGCAGCTAGTAGGCTTAGGAGGTACAAAATTATGCAGGGTATGGTCAAAATGAGATCAGGATTTAGGGTGACCTTCAGAACTGCAGCTCCGGGCCTTCACTGGGGGAAGAAACTGCTTTGAAAAGTATCTTCTTCTTCTTATGGCGCTACAGTCCACTGATGAACCTTGGCCTCCTCTGTGATTTGTCTCCATCTATCTCTACCTTTTGCCACAACTTTCCAATTTCTATACTGGAGCTTCCGAACATCCTCATCCACTCCATCCACCCATCTTAATTTAGGCCTTCCTCGCTTCCTTTGTCCACCTGGGCTATCCAACATCACTCTCTTTGCAGGGTCACTATCACTCATGCGTATCACATGACCTGCCCATCTTAATCTAGCCGCCTTTATTACACCAATAACTGTTGGTTCTTGATATAAGTTAGAGCTCCTTATTAAATCGCTTTCTCCATTTTCCATTCTCACATACTGGTCCCAATATTCTTCGTAATATCTTTCTTTCAAAGGTCTCTACCAGCTGTTCACCTTTCCTTGAACTGGTCCAAGTTTCCGCAGCATAGGTCAATACAGGTCTTATCAGTGTCTTGTAAAGTGTTAACTTAGTTGTTCTGGACAATATGGTGCTCTTAAAATGTCTCTGTAGTCCATAATAGGCCCTATTCGCTGCTATAAGTCGTGCCTTTACTTCCTCCTGTGAATCATTTTCATATGTCACAACAGAACCCAGGTAGATAAAGGCATCCACTCTATCAAAGGTATAATTAGCCATTGTTATGGTCGGTGATGGATTATATCCGTGTGCTTTGCCTGCTGCCATGTACTTAGTCTTCCCTTCATTCACCACCAATCCCATCTTCTTTCCTTCCCTTTCTATGGCCAGAAATGCTTCTTCTACTGCGTGTAGAGATCTTCCTACTATGTCCACATCATCTGCATATGCAAGTATCTGGATTGACTTATAATATATGGTACCCCTAATTTGCACCCGAGCTTCCCGTATAACCTTCTCTAAGGCAATGTTAAACAACAAACAGGACAGCACATCGCCTTGTCTTAGTCCATTTTCTATTTCAACAGGTTCTGAGAGTTGTTCTCCTACTCTTATCTTACTATTGGAGCCCTCCATGGTTATCCTCACCATTCTTATTAATCCTATTGGAATTCCAAGATCTTTCATTGCCAGATATAGTTGGGTCCTATTTATACTATCGTATGCAGATTTAAAATCAAGAAATAGATGGTGCGTTCCTATCCCAAACTCCAGAGTTTTCTCCAGTATTTGCCTTAAGGTGAATATCTGGTTAATTGTAGATTTTCCTGGCCTGAACCCACATTGATATGGTCCAATGCACTTTTCTACATATGGTAGTAGTCTTTTATATATAATTCTTGCAAATACTTTATATGCAACGTTCAACAATGTAATTCCACGATAGTTTGCACACTCCATCATGTCCCCTTTCTTGTGGATAGGTACTATGATAACCGTCCTCCATTCACTTGGCATCTGTCCCTTTTTCCAGATTATGTTTATTATTTCCTTCAAGCCTCTAATGACACTCTCGCCTCCATGCTTAAGCAGCTCTGCTTGCAAGTTATCTATACCAGGTGCTTTACTATTTTTCAATATCTTGACTGCCTCCCATACTTCATCTAACTTTGGACTTTCTATGCCCTCTTCTCCTTCCTCTTCTTCATTTAATCCTTCTTCCAGCATATCTGCACTGCCATTCAATACATCATTAAAATGCCTTCTCCACCTTTCTAAAATTTCACTACTGTCACTAATTATATCGCCTGTTTCATTTCTACAGACGGTTGTCCTTGGTTTAAAAACATCTTTTGTATTATTTACCAGCTTATACATCTGTCTTACATTCTTCTGCTCATGCAGGCTTTCCAACTGCTTCATCTCTTGCTTCATCCATTCCCTTTTTTTTTCCTATGGACTTTCTTCTCAATCCTTCTTTTCTTTTGATATTCATCCCTAGCTCTCCTTGTTGCACTTCTTTGCTGCATCCTCTTATATACATCATTCTTTTCTTTGGTTACATTTTGACATTCCTCATCGAACCACGTTTCTTTCTTTACTGGCTTTTGTGTTTCAAGTATTTCCTTTGCTACATTACTGATCCTCAGCTTATATCTATCCCACCTCTCATCTACATTTTCCATTTCTGTCGGTTTCATCCCGACGAATCCCTCTTGTAGTTTACTTCTGTACCTCTCAACCACCGTTGGATTTCTTAACTGCGTGACATTAAATTTAATCAGGCTAGTCGCCTTCATTTTTCGGCTATTAGATATTCTTGCTCTAATCCTTCCCATAATCAAATAATGGTCGGAATCGATATTAGCCCCTCTAAAAGATCTAACATCAATGATATCTGATCTATGTCTACAATCTATCAGCATGTGGTCAATTTGATTGTAAGTTATTCCATCCGGGGCTCTCCATGTTATTTTATGAATATCCTTGTGCTGGAACAGAGTTGTTGTTATTACTTGATTCCGAGATGCTGCAAACATTATTAGCCTCATACCGTTGTTATTTGTTACTTTATGCATACTTTGTTTACCAATTGTTGGTTGATACACGTCTTCAATGCCTATCTGGGCATTAAAGTCTCCAATTACTATTTTTATGTCATTTTTTGGGCAATCATCAAATGCTTTCTCTAACGCATCATAGAAATCTTCTTTTACATCATCTGTGGATACTTCCGTGGGTGCATGTGCATTGATTATACTGTAATTAAAGAACTCTCCTTTAACTCTTAATGTCGATAATCTTGAACTTATAGCTTTAAATCCTATCACTAGATGTTTTAGTTGTTTATGTATTATAAACCCAGTTCCTAGCATATGCAGCCTTTCATCACAGCTATAGAAGACAGTTGCTTCTCTCTTTTCCAAAACTCCTTTTCCGATCCAACGTACTTCTTGCAATGCCACTATCGCAGGCTTATAATTATTTAGTTGATCCAGCAATATCCTCAATGCACCTGCCCTATACAAAGATAGCACATTCCAGCTCCCTACATATAGATCCCTTCCCTTTCCATAATTCGCTTGTCCATTGTTCACGCCAGTCCGTCGTCGGTAGATCTGTCCGGCTACATTTCTTTGAGGTCTCGTAACGTGGTTCCTTTTGTGGGATGGGGTTGTCGGCCCCACGCCCAACCCCCATTCTTGGAGGACCAGGATTTGTTTAGGGTTTACTCCCGTAGGGCAGCTGGCTTCACTATGCCTTACGAGTGTGCCCCACCCTTGGTTTTCTGTCAGGGTATCCTTCCCTTAGCCTTTGGGGATCCCTCCCCTCCCTGTAAGGCAGCAGGGGCTGAGCTTAGTTAGTGGCGGCTCTCCTCGCCACAACGCAGGATTTTCATCGGAGCCTTGCAGTATTTACCGAGATGCAGTTGCCACTCCACATCTCACTGCCTCCTCCAATCCTGCTGCTGCTTGTCCGCGACTGTTTCCAGCTAGCCAACATATCTGCTGGCCGTTCCCCTATCCGCAACCTGGGGACGCGCCTGATGGCATACAGCTCTGCCTCTGGGAAGATAACCCAGCCCAGGTTGAAAAGTATCACATAATGAAAAAAATTAGGTACTTCGGATGTGATGAAAAAATGTATATAACTAACCACCTCATGTAGCTTGGCAAAAAGTTATAATTGAAACTGTGGAGGGGATTGGGGTGAGGTCTCGGTGTTGTAAGCTCCGGGTCTTCACATATATAAATCCTGGCCTGCGTATGATTAAAATAATCTCTAAATACACAAATAAAAACCTCAGCGTTGCTTCCTCCATCAACACAATAAATTATTTCGACTTTTTAATTAGGTCTACATTGAAATTCCAGAAGTGTCTCTTTCTTCATTTCATTACAATTTTTATATTTATACATATTTTACATCCTTTCTCTTTCAAACATCTACATGGTATTCAAAATAACAACTTTGTATTCGTTCTAATAAATACTAATAAGAAGCAATCACAATAATCACTACAATATCGAGGTATATTAATTTTGATGTAACAGTTATGTGGGTTTAGAAAAAGCAACAGAATTATTGAATTGATAATGGGTGGCTAATTCTATTTAGAAATCCTAGTTCCACACATACATTTTACCTATCAGTTACGTAATCATGCAATTTTTCTTGTGATTAACTTACGTAGAATTAAAAGAAGAAGGGGTTGGTAGGAAATCCTTGTTTTGAGGGCGTCAGAGAACTAATCAATCATGATGAGAATGGTTTAGGTTTAGCCGAAAAGGTCAACAGAATCTTTAGATGTAGATGAAGTAAAGAAGAAAAGGTATATCACGAAGTATCCATAAGAAAACTTTGTTTATTTGTTTTCAAGTCGAATTTTATGCTCAGATAGGCTAATCGGGACTAAACCTACAGTTTAAAGTGGAGTCCGAACCAGTGTGCATTGTGCTTCCACCAGGGGAGGGGACAGTAGACAACGTTATGACTAGGGCTAGGATTTTGATGAAATTGCATCTTTTTTTCTGGTGAATAAGAAACCCAAATATTTTAATATTTATATGTTTCATGTCGTGCTGAAACTTTTAAGCACTATTTGTTGGGGCATTTTTTTGCATTTTTTGCCATTATGGGTTGTATAAGTCATTTTTTGGCATTTTAAGTCATTTTTTGGTCATTTTTTTTATTTTCTTAGTTTTCCAGAGCACTTGTACGCTGCGAGTGCATGGGCAGCATTAACGTGAAAGGATTAAGATGAATAAATATCCTATTTTTTCATATCTTCCCTAGACAATTTAAAATATATGAAACCGCAGCTACCTTCCATCCGTCTCAGAAGAAAATAAACAACACGAATATAACGATTTCCTTACAATGAAATTCAATTGTTAGAAGTTCAAAACAGCTCGCAATTTTGCCCTGCCTAATCTTATCTTCTAATCTGCTCAGACCGATTGTTGTGTTCCTTGAAAGTGAATGGATGGAACGTGTGATCTGGCCATTGTCGAAGTTCCTGTTTATTGCGAGAATTTGCTTTGGTGCAGTGTTCAGTAGAGCAGGTTTTCGAAGCATTGGACAAGATGCCAAAAACCAAGCAAAGTACACAGTACAAATTAAAACAGTTTGTGTCCCAGTATGGTGAAAATACGTTCAGTACGGACGGATCAGTATTATTCTGTCAGCTTTGTGGTGTAAGAGTTGCTGCGGAAAAGAAATTCACGGTGGAGCAACATGTCAACCGCGAGAAATACAAGGCAGCTCTGAAGCAAATTCAAGATCAGAGGAGAACGGTGCAATTGTTAATGGGTGAGTGTTCCTCCAAATCCTCTGTTATTTCTGAAGAACTGTGCGACGCTTTTATTTCTGCTGACATTCCTCTAAGTAAACTAAATAATCCTAAACTTCGAGCATTTTTGGAAAAACATACTGGGAAATCGATACCAGATTCTTCCACGCTAAGGAAAAATTATGTCAAGAAATGCTACAACCAAACAATGGATCGAATTCGGCAGAAAATTCATGGTAAAAAAATATGGGTGTCAATTGACGAAAGTACCGACTCACTCGGACGGTACATTGCAAATGTAATGATTGGTACGATGCAGGAATCCGAGTCTACTCAAGTGTTTCTAATAAATTGTGAATGTCTAGAAAAAGTGAATTATTCAACGATCAGCAAAGTTTTCAATAACGCAATGCAGTTATTGTGGCCCGACGGCATTCAATATGACAAGGTGTTGCTTTTCGTAACAGATGCGGCACCGTACATGGTTAAAGCAGGGAATTCTCTGAAAGGTCTGTACTCGAAAATGGTACATGTAACATGTCTTGCACATGCGTGTCACCGTATTGCTGAAGAACTGCGAAGTCACTTTCCTGATGTAGACCAACTGATTGCAAACATTAAGAAGATTTTCCTCAAGTCCTCACCACGAGTGTTAGCTTTTAGGTCTCATGCACCTGATGTGCCTTTGCCACCAGCTCCTATTCTTACTAGATGGGGTACATGGTTAGAGGCTTGTGGTTACTATTGTGAAAATTATAAAGTTGTGAAAGAAGTTGTAACCTCGTTCGACAGCAGTGAAGCATTGTGTATAAGACAAGCACAGGAACTCTTGGCTGATCCCGAAATGGAGGGAAAATTATGCTATATAAAGTCCAACTTCGGCTTCCTACCTTCTGCCATAACTTCACTCGAGACATCTGGAGCTACATTGGTTGATCAAGTTAATGTCCTTAACAAAGTTCGGGATAATTTGGAAGCAGTTCCAGGTACTGTTGGAATACAAGTGAGAGAAAAGATGCAGAAAGTGCTAGGGAAAAATGCAGGATACACAATAATATGTTCTATTCGTGACGTATTGTGTGGGAAAACGTTTTCATTGCCAGACTCTGAAACCGAATTAGAACCAAGTGACATTGTATGTTTTAAATATGCCCCTATTACCTCTGTTGATGTTGAAAGGAGCTTTTCTATGTATAAAAGTGTGCTAGCTGACAATCGTCATTCATTTCTTTTTGAAAATTTACAGAAAATATTCGTTACACACTGCAACTCAAAACTGAACAGTAACCTCTCATAATTTGTCAAAAGTTGCATACTAGAGTTGCTGTAATTTGAAGTACAAATAAAATTTTACTTTGGAATTTTTAACGGTTTTTAGGTCATTTTTAAAGTCATTTTTTGGCAATTTTTAGGTCATAAATGCATCTTTTTAAGGGCATTTTTTACGAATTTTTAGGTCATCAAAATCCTAGCCCTAGTGGAGAAAAAATATACAGAAAGAACTCGCAGGGAACGTATTATATTATCACCATAAAAGATGCGTTCATTTAAGAGGGTGTATTGTATATTTGAGACTTTCGGAAAACAACGTTATTGTTCACGGAGTTAGCTGCCTTGATCCAACAATGAAACACTGTGAAATTGAAAAGCTCCGCTTTTGGAAGAATAAGTTGTTGCTGATTCGACTGATTTGTTCTATGTGAAGTCACTTTTCTGCTAATTTTGGCTAATGGTGACAATGAGGTTCAATGGTGATGAGATGAAAGTGACGAAGGGGGGGAAAACAAATGAACGCAGACATTGAAAATACAACCCCCCACAAATTATGATTTTGACTGTGGTTCCAGGCGCCAGAGACTCGTTCGCCTGCAGGATTAATGTTTCCAGGGTATATTGCGCAGGATAGAGGTTGACATTTGAGCACTTTCGAAAAGGTCACGCCATACAACCCGAGTCGTCTGTGAAAAAGAGATGAATTGTGTGATATGTAATAATATTATTATGAATTATAGTTATCAATTTCGATGAATTCCTTGTGTCCAAAATCACATTCTACAAAATGTAAACTATTTGTTACCTCAGTGCATGTGTTCATCTAACCATACGTGTATCACTTCTCCCGCATGAATAACGAAGACTTACTTCAGAAAACGAATAACAACTTAGCTCACAGATTTTTCAATGTTACTTGATTATTACTTTTGGGCGATATTTTGTCAAAATAGCCTTTCATAGGCCTGGGGATACTTTATGCAGAATGAACAAGCAATTGGTTTTTCCGTGTGTGTGTGTTTACATTCCCAATAAGGAATTAATTTTAATCCAAATATCCAGGGCCGGCGATTAGGAGGAGCCACATTTTGCCACTTGTTGCACCCGCACTATGGCCTCTTAATGCTAAGACTTTTCTACCAAAAAAGTAAACTGTCCTAGCCCCCAAGTTTGGGCACCCGATAGCCGTTGCTGCAAACATTCAGATACATTTGTCAGTTGCAATAACCTTGTAAGCCAAGAAAAGTGATCATTAACCCCCAAATTTCAGTCAAAAACACATATGGTGAAAATAATATGATCAGGAACATGCATTTAAATTACGAAAAAGTAATTTAATCCTTCACCATTGTCTACCGTCACAATTTCTATCACTGTCGCCTAATATATAAAGTGGAGTAGGTACGTGCCTTGTATTTTTGCACTTGAAGGACAAAATGTGATGCAACCAATTCACATTTATTTCACTACATTGACATGAAGGAAAGAATGTGAATAGAATGTATGGCTGCGCACACACAAACCTGAAATAATTGTGTCCATCGGAGACAAAGAAGTGGAACAAGATGCGAGAATATATTAGAAAAGGAAGAGGAAAGACACCAGGTAGGCTGTAGGCAGGCAGGTAGGCAATTTATCTCATGCAACTAATAAATGCATGGCAGTTAAGAATGGAACGAGAGAAAGTGAAAGGGAGAAAGAGGTAACAAGCTGAGAAGGAAAGATATAAGAAGGCATTAGGGAGTAAAACAGAAAATGTGAAAAGGAAAGGGAAAAGAAGTGAAGGGAAAGCGAGAGTGTAAGAGAGAAGGGGATACAAATGCATGTATGTCGTACATATATGTCTTACATGCATATCTGCCCACCTTAATCTATCACGTACAGCTTCTGCCCACCCGGTCGAAAAGTTCTGGCGCCGTCCCTGCTTGGTTGTTAATTAAATATACGGGAGAAATATAGGGGCCAAAGAAAATAGCTATAATACGGGAGATCCCGGGTAATACGGGAGAGTTAGTGACCCTAGCCATCGCATAGTATCCGCGAATCTTCAATCGGAATCCCCTGCGACAGCAGGACAAATACAAAAGACTGCGTTTTCACGAACCGGTCTGGTCAGGTCTCCATTCAAAGATTGTGAAAGTGAACGCTGAAGGAGAAAAAGATGAGGGTATAATAAAAATTCTCCGATTGGGCCTCTGTGAAGACCTCGGAAAGGACACTTTGAGACAACCGAATATAGACTTTGAGAGAGACTATGGGGAACCGCGTTTGGCACGTAAAAGCTGTTGCTGTTCCCGCGGTTGTCGCTACGTCAACTCCAATTTAAGGAGACACCACCTTAAGAAAAAGCTACACTCTGTCTTAGGAATCTGTGGGGCAAGGCCGCGCATAACGACACAGTAGTGGAGAAAGAGAGTAAGATGAGCAAAGCAATGCGCGATGCTGCAAACGGCTGATAGCTGCAACCACGTGTTTTCCTCCATGTACCCACGTTCCCTATCACGTGTTCATTGGTTGAACCCTCTCGAGATCTAATTGCGCAGAGGACTTGCTTTCGTTCGCTAGCTCCAGAGATCCCCCTGGACAGAGAGGACATGAGAATGCACAAATGTGTGTATAACATAATAACTACTTCAACAAAACACTGGCCAATACGAGCTTCTGTACTAAGACATTAAACGACTATAGTTGTGGGAACAGCGTATGCTTCTTGATTTTTCCACGCAACTCCAATCCCCTAACACCACTCAAAATTTCCTCAACGCCACCCAAATTTATGCCTGATTGCGCTCTTAGTTTATCCTTACCCGCACCCTCAGTTGTGTTCGATACCCGGTGGAGGCACATAGTGGTTCGGATCCCACTTTAAACTGTAGGTCCAGTCCCGATTAGCCTTACTGTACATAACAATACATTACGTATTTCCTTATGGGAAATTGAAAAAAAATAATGGAATTTGTGCACATTTAACGAACTGAAATTGCATAAATGTGTCATGTACTCAAAGTTTCATAAACTAAGATCACATCCACTGCGTGTTTTCCGGCAAATTTTTGCCCTAAAACGTTATATTCAACAAAATGCAAAAAAGCTCATGTTAAATTTAAGCGCTTTCCACGGCGACCTTCGCCAAACTCCACCTCCCTCTTAAAACACCAAACCAAACCCCCCTCAGTGGCGTGCCAAGGGGCGTTGCTGGTGTTCATAACCCACTCTTTGACCCAGTATTCCTAAAAAGAAAACGTCAAAGGTAAGAACAGATGGTAAAATGAGGACTGGCTACTAAAAAGGTAAACGTATACCCTTTTCGAAAATCCTGGGCACGACACTGCTCCCCCTCACTCCCTTATGGAAAATTCTGAATAAGCCCCTGGTTCTCTCGCTTTCATTCGTCCTGCACTGTCCAGCATACATTCTCCATTTTTCCCATGGCACAGTGGCTGTCGAGGGATCGGTATCGCGAGAAAGCTAACAGGTTGGACCAAACGCAATCTCAGGACCACAAGAAAAGGAACCAGCGCAGTACCGCGTGTCGTGTGCGTCGTACTCGCGCTTGGAGGGGAGCAGGTTTCACCGTGGTCCAAGCTGAACGGATGGAGGGGAAGGTGCGCGAAGGCTTCTGGCCGAAGGTTCTTTTGTTTGTGGTCGCTCTGTAGCACGGTGACTGGTAATGTGTTCGGTGACTTTTTCAGCATGCAAGAAGACAAGGAACGATAACTCATATTTCAAAATGTTACGCATTCCGCGTATGTCAAGTTGGCCCCCCAAGTGAATGGGCTAGATGAAAACAATATTGGGCCAGAATCTACACTTAATGGGCTAAATGGGCTAACAATTATTTCTGATTGGGCTAACTCCGTTTACGAGATATTCGGATTCAAAAAATGGGGGGCCAACTTGACGCCAGCCCCCCAAATGAATGGGCTAGCAAAACTAACCAATGGGCTAGATTCTCTGTTGAATACAAGGAATGGGCTAACAAAAAATTTTGATTGGGCTAACACGGTTTCCGAGATATGCGGTTTCAAAAAATGGCGGCCAACTTCAGCCCAGCGCAACAAAACGAATGGGCTAACAAAACCTATTATTGGGCTGGAATCTCTATGGAGTGGACGCATTGGCACAACAATTATTTTTGATTGGGCTAACACCGTTTACGAGCTACACGGTTTCAAAAATTTTTGCGCAAGGCGTCAAGTTGGGCCCCCAAATGAATGGGCTAACAAAACTAACCAATGGGCTAGATTCTCTGTTGAATACAAGGAATGGGCTAACAAGAAATTTTGATTGGGCTAACACGGTTTTCGAGACATCCGGTTTCAAAAAAGGGCGGCCAACTTCAGCCCAGCGCAACAAAACGAATGGGCTAACAAAACCTATTATTGGGCTGGAATCTCTATGGAGTGGACGCATTGGCACAACAATTATTTTTGATTGGGCTAACACCGTTTACGAGCTACACGGTTTCAAAAATTCGGCGCAAGGCGTCAAGTTGGGCCCCCAAATGAATGGGCTAGCAAAACTAACCAATGGGCTAGATTCTCTGTTAAATGCAAGGAATGGGCTAACAAGAAATTTTGATTGGGCTAACACGGTTTCCGAGATATCCGGTTTCAAATAATGGCGGCCAACTTCACGCCAGCGCCCCAAAATGAACGGACTTAAAAAATTAACTATTGGGCTGGATTCTATATGGAATAGACGCAATGGTCCAACAATTAGTTCTGACTAGGCTAACACCGTTCACCAGATATTCGGCTTCAAAAAAGGGGGCGTGGCATCAAGTTGGCCCCCCAAATGAATGGGCTAGCAAAACTAATTAATGGGCTAGATTCTCTGTTGAATACAAGGAATGGGCTAACAAAAATTTTTGATTGGGCTAACACGGTTTTAGAGTAATTCGGTTTCAAAAAATGGGGGCCAACTCAACGCCAGGGCCCCAAAATGAACGGACTTAAAAAATTAACTATTGGGCTGGATTCTCTATGGAATGGACGCAATAGCACAACAATCATTTTTGATTGGGCTAACACCGTTTACGAGCTACAAGGTTTCAAAATTGGGCGCAAGGCGTCAAGTTGGCCCCCAAATGAATGGGCTAGCAAAACTAACCAATGGGCTAGATTCTCTGTTGAATACAAGGAATGGGCTAACAAGAAATTTTGATTGGGCTAACACGGTTTTCGAGATATACGGTTTCAAAAAATGGCGGCCAACTTCAGCCCAGCGCAACAAATCGAAAGGGCTGACAAAACCTATTATTGGGCTGGATTCTGTATGGAGTGGACGCAATGGCACAACAATTATTTTTGATTGGGCTAACACCGTTTACGAGCTTCACGGTTTCAAATATTTTGCGCAATGCGTCAAGTTGGCCCCCCAAATGAATGGGCTAGCAAAACTAACCAATGGGCTAGATTTTCTGTTGAATACAAGCAATGGGCTAACAAGAAATTTTGATTGGGCTATCACGGTTTTCTAGATATCCGGTTTCAAAAAAATGGCGGCCAACTTCAGCCCAGCGCAACAAAACGAAAGGGCTGACAAAACCTATTATTGGGCTGGATTCTCTATGGAGTGGACGCAATGGCACAACAATTATTTCTGAGTGGGCTATCACCGTTTACCAGATATTCGGTTTAAAAAAAGGGGGCATAGCATCAAGTTGGACCCCAAAATGAATGGGCTAGCAAAACTAATCAATGGCTAGATTCTTTGTTGAATACAAGAAATGGGCTAACACCGTTTACGTGATATTCGCTTTCAGAAAAGGGGGGCTTGGAGTCATTTGGCCCCCCAAAGGAATGGGCTAACAAATCTAACCAATGGGCTGGATTCTCTATACAATCGACGTATTGGCCCAATAATTAGTTCTGATTATACTTACATGATTTTCGACGTATTCTGTTTTTTTTTTTTTTTAAATATGGCAAATTGCATCAGTTTTGTTTACTATAGAAAGGTGTACAGAAATAACGAAAGAGCTGGATTGTTTGTTGAATGAATAGAGCGGGCTAATATATTTTTTTATTGAGGCCATTTTAGATGTATTCAGTTTACAAGAATTTTTGATGGGGCCGTGTACTAACGAATTTGCTGGATTGGATAACTGACGTCGATGTCAAAATATGACACAGGATTGAAATAAAGACTAACTTAAAGGGACAACGGTAGATGGCAGCACACAACATAGAATAACTTTTAATTGGAATAAAATGTTCGGTAATGAACATTTTTCAATGAATTTGGTATAGTAAATTTAGCAAATAAGTGTTATAATGAAATTCATAAATATGAAGCATGAGGAATCATAAAACGAGTCACAATTAACGTATATGCCTTAATTGTTGTGTACAGATAAGCAACTTTTGCCTTAAATCACCGATTATTTCCAAAAAATTTTGAGTCCATAAACCTATACATTGGGATTGATTAGAACGTGTCAGTTAGAAACAATAATAGGAAACAGGACACAAAATTAAATTCTTTATCATCTACAATAATCTGCTAATAAGTATAACTTTTGTGCTAGATTCCCCACGAAATACACTACCATCATAATGCGTGTACGTTAATAGTTTATCTCTCCAAGATATCCATCTATGGAAAACCTGAAATAAATCGATTAGGTAGCAAACAATGTCGACTGTAATAAAACAATGTGATATCCAAAGAGAATATTTGGATGGATTGCGAACGGTCTCATCTACATATACATTCATGGGGATTAATTGGAACGTCACGGTTGCTCCATAAGACACAGGGGAAATGTGTATGCAAGGAAAAAACATTTGAGGAAGCAGCCGACAAAATTTTATTTCTTATCTGCCACAACAATGTGTTGACAAAGATAAATATTGGGCTAGATTCACCACCTAATGCACCACAATTGCCATAAATACTCAACGCTTGTAACTGCATAATTTTACCATACGGTGTATGGAATGTCAGGCCTTATAAGATGGTTTCCGTAAAGGGAGAGATCAATTTCAGTCCACCCAATGGACAAAAGAAAACAGAGAAAGATCATAGGAGTAGAACCATTCTGTTCTGTAATCAGCATTTTAACATCCTTGTGAACACTATATTTATATATATAAAAATGTGATATTTCAGTTCAGCATACATTATTTATCTCACATGAATAAGATTTTCGTCATTTTTAAGATCCTTACCTACAAAAGGTCCACGTTTGAAACAAAATCGAAGAGAGTAACTTCCACTTATTTATTTTTTATAATAAATTTAACAGAATCAACAGCTACAATGTGTTTATTTTCATGGGATACGTCATCTACATTTCTTCCCTAAATAGAATATGTTAGGAACACTTATTTACTTCATGTAAACAACGAAATGTAGGATTAACACATATAGAAAAACAGAGCATGTTCGAGGGCTTTTGCCAGGTAACATTAATGTTGCATCTAATAGACAATTACGTAAATTGTTGCGGATCGTCTGTTTACACTACACTCTACACCTTCTTTTATAAAATATGTGTATATATATTGTTCCTTCCTAGTTACCCCAACAGTATTTTCCAGATTGTCCCTGAAACTGACAGTTTATGTGTGGGATTAATTCAGTAATACGTGCAACAAAGTGAAATTTCAACCATTTTGTTTTTACTTCAAACGTATTCGCATGTTACTTGCAAAGATATATACACTACCGACAGGGACGGCGACAGGGGTGGGCACGGGTGGGCAAGCGCCCACCCAAAAATTCCTGTGCCCACCCGATTGCCCACCCAATCAAATTCACTAAGTACATATACTTGGGGATATGTGAATGTTTCAATAAATAAGTGTATTCTGGTGTTCATTACATGTATATTTTACTAATGAATATTATCTATACTAGAAAATGTTCACATATCATCATCCCATAAAAAGCTGATTTAACTTTGTCATTAGAAAGCAATAAGGAATTACTGGAGATCTTGAAACAAGATAACTGTGACCAATTGAATACTTCTATGATTAGAAGCAGCTAGTGGGCTTAGGAGGTGCAAAATTATGCAGGGTTTAGGGTGAGCTTGAGGGCTGCAGCTCCGGGCCTTCACTGGGGAAGAAACTCCTTTGAAAAGTACCATATAAAGAAAAAATTAGGTACTTCGGATGTGATAAAATAAAACGTAGGAATACGTATAACGAACTACCTCGTATAGCTTTGCGAAAAGTTATAACTGAAACTGTGGAGGGGATTGGGGTGGGGTCTTGGTGTTGTAAGCTCCGGGTCTTCACATATATCAATCCCGGCCTACGTATGATGGAAATAATCTCTAAATAAACAAATAAAAACCTCAGCGTTGCTTCCTCCAGCAACACAGAAAATTATTTCGACTCTTTAATTAGGTCTACATTGAAATTCCAGAAGTATATCTTTCTTCATTTAATTACAATGTTTATATTTATATTTTACATACCTGTCATTTTCAAATAACTACGTACATGGTATACAAAATAAGAACTTTGTATTCGTTGTACTAATAAATACTAATAAGCATCAATCTCAATAGGCACTACAATACCGAGGTAATATTAATTTCGATGTAATAGTTATGTGGGTTTGGAAAAAGCAACGCAATTATTGAATTGATAATGGGTGGCTAATTCTATTTAGAAATCCTAGTTCCACACATAAATTTTGCCTATCAGTTACGTAATCATGCGATTTTTCTTGTGATTAACTTACGTAGAATTAAAAGAAGAAGGGGTTGGAAGGAAAGCTTTGTTTTGAGGGCATCAGAGACCTAATAAATCATGATGAGAATGGTTTAAACTTTAGAAGCATCAGAGGTTTGGCCGAAAAGGTTAACAGAATCTGTAGAATCTGCAGATGAATTAAAGAAAAAAAGGTATGTCACGAAGTATCCATAAGAAAGTTTTGTTTATATGTTTTTAAGTCGAATTTTATGCTCAGATAGGCTAATCAGAACTAAACCTACAGTTTAAAGTGGAGTCCAAACCAGTGTGCATTGTGCTTCCACCAGGGGAGGGTCAATAGAAACCAGAACCTGTTCATTATAAGACGACAACGTTATGCCATTGGAGAAAAAAATATACAGAAAGAACTCACAGGGAACGTGTTATGGTATTTTCACCATAAATGATGCGTTCATTTAAGAGGGTGTATTGCCAGAGACAAATATTTGAGATGCACTTGCAAATTTTCAAACCCGATCCATTGATCAATACAGCCTTCACTACCACCAGCTTTATCAGATTTCGTTCATTTTGAAGGCAGATTCCTGATATAGCAAAGTCTGGAACTCGTAATGCTCACTTTTTCCACTAACATTCTAGCTTCACAAATAAATCTAACTCATTATAAAAAAAGCACACTGTTCTTTAAGAAATGATTTCGTAAAGGGCTATCGCGCTTGCGTAAAAAAATCCATGTAAGCTATCTTCGTGTACTATTGTTCCACTCATACAAATAGAGACGTTCTGAGGTGACAAGTTCGAGTCACGTGACAACCAAATTGTGACTTTCACATGTATTTTCCTGCCAAATTCCATGGACAAAGAAAAGAAAAGAGGGGAGTGGGGGAGGTGGAGGGGAGGTGATCTTCAACCCTGGCCACTTGTTTGACAGTTCCAGGAATAGAGCAGCGCTTGAGGCCACATCTGTGTTTGCCAAATGGAGCTTCCAGTTGTCTGACAGAAAATGTTGCAATTGAATGGCAAAGTAGGAAAAAGTAACTAAATTGCCAATAATTTCTTGTTCCCCCCCCAAACACCATTCCCCTCAGGGATAAAATTTATCAAGCAGAGAGGGGGACACACGTATCCAGAGGGGGGAATGCCCCCTCATCCCCCTACAAATACCACACTGCATGAAAGTGACGAAGGGGGGGGGGAGATCAAATACACGGAGACATTGAAAATGCAACCCCCCCACAAATTATTATTTTGACTGTGGTTCCAGGCGCCAGAGACTCGTTCGCCTGCAAGATTAAAGTTTCCAGGGTATACTGCGCAGGATAGAGGTTGACATTTGAGTGCTTTCGAAAAGATCAAGCAATACAAATCAAGTCGTCTGTGAAAAAGAGATGACTTACCGGGTATAGTGATAAATTTCGATGAATTCCTTGTGTGCAAAATCACATTCTACAAAATGTAAACTATTTGTTACCTCAGTGCATGTGTTCATCTAATCATACGTGTGTTACTTCTCCCGCATGTGTAACGAAGAATTACTTCAGAAAACGATTAACAGCTTAGCTAACAGATTTTTCAATGTTACTTGATTATTTTTTGGGCGATATTTTGTCAAAATAGCCTTTCATAAGCCTGGAGATACTTTATGCAGAATGAACAAAGAATTGGTTTTTCCGTGTGTGTGTGTTTACATTCCCAATAAGATATTAATTTTAATCCAACTATCCAGTGCCACTTGTTGCATCCCCACTGTGGCCTCTTAATGCTAAGACTTTTCTACCAAAAAAGTAAACTCTCCTTGCCCCCAATTTTTGGCACCCGATAGCCATTACTGGAAACATTCAGATAAATTTGTCAGTTGTAATAACCTTGTAAGCCAATAAAAGTGATCATTAACCCCAAAGTTTCAGTGAAAAACTCATATGATAATAATATGATCAGGAACATGCATTTAAATTATGAAAAAAGTAATTTAATCCTTCACCATTGTCTACCATCACAATTTCTATCACTGTCGCCTGTGGAGTAGGTATGTGCCTTGTATTTTTGCACTTGAAGGACAAAATGTGATGCAACCAATTCACATTTATTTCACTACATTGACATGAAGAAAAGAATGTGATTAGAATGTATGGCTGCGCACACACAAACACTTACCTTGAAATAATTGTGTCTATCGGAGACAAAGAACAAGCTGCGAGAATAGATTAGAAAATGAAGAGGAAAGACACCAAAAACACACATACGTACATGTGATGTGTGTGTGCATGGCAGTTAAGAGAAACATTTGAAGAATGGAACGAGAGAAAGCAAAAGGGAGAAAGAGGTGACAAGCTGATAAAGAAAGATATAAGAGGCATTAGGGAGTAAAGAAGAGAAGATGAAAAAGAAAGGTAAAACAAGTGAAGGGAACTCGGGAGTGTAAGAGAGAAGGGGATACATATGTATGTATGTCGTACATATATCTGTCTTACATCCATCTATATATTGTGGACAGAGAGGGAGATCTTGAAGTAGGAATGCAGGTGCGACTTCTGATCGGGCAATGTCATTGCTGAGTAATGGAAACTGGGAGAGACTGGCCGGGAGGAAGTCGTGACTGTTCGGGAGAGTAGCGTTTGGGGAAGCGTGAGGAGAAGGTGGTGTTGAGGGGTGAGTGGCGTGCTGGAAGTGAGGAGGTATCAGGACCGAAGAGAGAAAGTATTAGGTAAGTGAGAGGGGTCTACTTCTAGTTCACATTCGAGTCCGCATGGTCAAGGTGTTTTAATAAATATTTAAAAAGGAACAAAAGCGAGAGTCTCTACAGTTATGTCCCCGGGCTGCCAATAGGCAGTTCAACAATATATATATATATATATATACGTATATAATCGCCTTACCTGCCCACCCCAATCTATCAATATACAGCTTCTGCCCACCCGTAGAAAATTTCTGGCGCCGCCCCTGACTACCGATGTAATGTATCTCTGGCGTTTGTTTTGGACATTTCTTGCATTGGATGAAGATCTAGCTGAAAATTTTCAGTATGTTCTTAGATTGAACGATAATATATTTCCAAACGAAAGAATTCACTTAGTGTATAAAATGAAATTCATTTTAACAACTACGAATTATCAATTTCTGTGTTGTAGAGAAAAGTTAGTACACGAGATTAAATTGTCGTGGATATGATGCATTTTGCAGTTTTCATCGGAGAGGAAAAGTTTAGTAATGTAATTCATATTTAATAATTAACTATTATTTACGTTTGAATGTCGTGATATTGAATAACATTTCAGACGGTATTAGATATTAATTCATTGAAGCCATAAATCACAAACCGTGGGTGCAATAATAATGACACGGACCTCTCCAGTTATGTTACTCTGCTTTTGGCTGAATTGAGACGTTAAATAACATTTGGATTTACAAGTATGTGTCAGGCATAAGCGCATTTTGCGCTATTTTTATACCATATTATTTACCGTGATCAGGTTAATAAAATTTCATATCAGTTATGAATAACAGATGGCAGTGTTGCTTTATTTGATATTTTTCAATTGTTACGTGTCCTGTAATAAGAATATATTTTTTAGATATTGAAGTTAGCACGTAAAAGTTTAGGTTCTTATAAAAAAGAAAAATAGTCTACTTTTTTGTATATAATCTTTGTGTAGATTACGCGTAGACAATGCATGTAGACATAAACTTATAGTCTACGGCACATCACTGCCCGGGACATCTTGATTACAAGGCGAGGACGCTACCACTGCGCCATTGGGGAAGCCTAAAATAGAGCACGTAGAAAAATTTGCAAGAAATGTAGATGACGTATCCCATGAAAATAAACACATTGTAGCTGTTGATTCTGTTAAATTTATTATAAAAAATAAATAAGTGGAAGTTACTCTCTTCGATTTTGTTTCAAACGTGGACCTTTCGTAGGTAAGGATCTTAAAAATGACGAAAATCTTATTCATGTGAGATAAATAATGTATGCTGAACTGAAATATCACATTTTTATATATATAAATATAGTGTTCACAAGGATGTTAAAATGCTGATTACAGAACAGAATGGTTCTACTCCTATGATCTTTCTCTGTTTTCTTTTGTCCATTGGGTGGACTGAAATTGATCTCTCCCTTTACGGAAACCATCTTATAAGGCTGAACATTCCACACACCGTATGGTAAATAACATTTGGATTTACAAGTATGTGCCAGGCATAAGCGCAGGTTTTCTGTGGGGAGGGAGGGTATTTTCAGCCTCCGATTAGTTTGGAGACTGTTATAAGTCCACTTTACGCACAGATAGGCTAACCAGAACTAAACCTAGGTCCGAACTACCATCTACCTCCATCGGATGTTGAACCCGCATCCCTTGATTACAAAGCGACGACGTTATCACTACGCCATCACATAGGCTCTTTCCGCCATCGCCTTGTAATCAAGGGGTCCCGACTTCGATACCCAGTGGAGGCACATAGTGGTTCGGATTCATATTTAAAAATTAACTATTCTTTACGTTTGAATGTCGTGATATTGAATAACATTTCAGACGGTATTAGATATTAATTCATTGAAGCCATTCGTGGTTAGGTTTGGTTCCCTTAGCATTAACATAAAGTCCCTAAATGCATTCTACTAAGGTTCCGATTTACTTCTACATTCATTCCCATGCTTCTACGTGCTCTATTTTAGGCTTCCCCAATGGCGCAGTGGTAGCGTCCTCGCCTTGTAATCAAGATGTCCCGGGCAGTGATGTGCCGTAGACTATAAGTTTATGTCTACATGCATTGTCTACGCGTAATCTACACAAAGATTATATACAAAAAAGTAGACTATTTTTCTTTTTTAAAAGAACCTA
Organism: Lepisma saccharinum; assembly: GCF_977018435.1. NCBI lineage: Eukaryota > Metazoa > Arthropoda > Insecta > Zygentoma > Lepismatidae > Lepisma > Lepisma saccharinum. The sequence goes on from NC_139236.1 coordinate 52,944,419, forward strand.
AACTTTTACGTGCTAACTTCAATATCTAAAAAATATATTCTTATTACAGGACAGGGGAATCTAGCACAAAAGTTATACTTATTAGCAGATTATTGTAGATGATAAAGAATTTAATTTTGTGTCCTGTTTCCTATTATTGTTTCTAACTGACACGTTCTAATCAATCCCAATGTATAGGTTTATGGACTCAAAATTTTTTGGAAATAATCGGTGATTTAAGGCAAAAGTTGCTTATCTGTACACAACAATTAAGGCATATACGTTAATTGTGACTCGTTTTATGATTCCTCATGCTTCATATTTATGAATTTCATTATAACACTTATTTGCTAAATTTACTATACCAAATTCATTGAAAAATGTTCATTACCGAACATTTTATTCCAATTAAAAGTTATTCTATGTTGTGTGCTGCCATCTACCGTTGTCCCTTTAAGTTAGTCTTTATTTCAATCCTGTGTCATATTTTGACATCGACGTCAGTTATCCAATCCAGCAAATTCGTTAGTACACGGCCCCATCAAAAATTCTTGTAAACTGAATACATCTAAAATGGCCTCAATAAAAAAATATATTAGCCCGCTCTATTCATTCAACAAACAATCCAGCTCTTTCGTTATTTCTGTACACCTTTCTATAGTAAACAAAACTGATGCAATTTGCCATATTTAAAAAAAACAAAAACAGAATACGTCGAAAATCATGTAAGTATAATCAGAACTAATTATTGGGCCAATACGTCGATTGTATAGAGAATCCAGCCCATTGGTTAGTTTTGTTAGCCCATTTCTTTGGGGGGCCAAATGACGCCAAGCCCCCCTTTTCTGAAAGCGAATATCACGTAAACGGTGTTAGCCCATTTCTTGTATTCAACAAAGAATCTAGCCATTGATTAGTTTTGCTAGCCCATTCATTTTGGGGTCCAACTTGATGCTATGCCCCCTTTTTTTAAACCGAATATCTGGTAAACGGTGATAGCCCACTCAGAAATAATTGTTGTGCCATTGCGTCCACTCCATAGAGAATCCAGCCCAATAATAGGTTTTGTCAGCCCTTTCGTTTTGTTGCGCTGGGCTGAAGTTGGCCGCCATTTTTTGAAACCGGATATCTAGAAAACCGTGATAGCCCAATCAAAATTTCTTGTTAGCCCATTCCTTGTATTCAACACAGAATCTAGCCCATTGGTTAGTTTTGCTAGCCCATTCATTTGGGGAGCCAACTTGACGCATTGCGCAAAATATTTGAAACCGTGAAGCTCGTAAACGGTGTTAGCCCAATCAAAAATAATTGTTGTGCCATTGCGTCCACTCCATACAGAATCCAGCCCAATAATAGGTTTTGTTAGCCCATTCGTTTTGTTGCGCTGGGCTGAAGTTGGCCGCCATTTTTTGAAACCGGATATCTCGAAAACCGTGTTAGCCCAATCAAAATTTCTTGTTAGCCCATTCCTTGTATTCAACAGAGAATCTAGCCCATTGGTTAGTTTTGCTAGCCCATTCATTTGGGGGGCCAACTTGACGCCTTGCGCCCAATTTTGAAACCTTGTAGCTCGTAAACGGTGTTAGCCCAATCAAAAATGATTGTTGTGCTATTGCGTCCATTCCATAGAGAATCCAGCCCAATAGTTAATTTTTTAAGTCCGTTCATTTTGGGGCCCTGGCGTTGAGTTGACCCCCATTTTTTGAAACCGAATTACTCTAAAACCGTGTTAGCCCAATCAAAAATTTTTGTTAGCCCATTCCTTGTATTCAACAGAGAATCTAGCCCATTAATTAGTTTTGCTAGCCCATTCATTTGGGGAGGCCAACTTGATGCCACGCCCCCTTTTTTGAAGCCGAATATCTGGTGAACGGTGTTAGCCTAGTCAGAACAAATTGTTGGACCATTGCGTCTATTCCATAGAGAATCCAGCCCAATAGTTAATTTTTTAAGTCCGTTCATTTTGGGGCGCTGGCGTGAAGTTGGCCGCCATTTTTTTAAACCGGATATCTCGGAAACCGTGTTAGCCCAATCAAAATTTCTTGTTAGCCCATTCCTTGCATTTAACAGAGAATCTAGCCCATTGGTTAGTTTTGCTAGCCCATTCATTTGGGGGCCCAACTTGACGCCTTGCGCCGAATTTTTGAAACCGTGTAGCTCGTAAACGGTGTTAGCCCAATCAAAAATAATTGTTGTGCCAATGCGTCCACTCCATAGAGATTCCAGCCCAATAATAGGTTTTGTTAGCCCATTCGTTTTGTTGCGCTGGGCTGAAGTTGGCCGCCATTTTTTGAAACCGGATATCTCGAAAACCGTGTTAGCCCAATCAAAATTTCTTGTTAGCCCATTTCTTGTATTCAACAGAGAATCTAGCCCATTGGTTAGTTTTGCTAGCCCATTCATTTGGGGGGCTGGCGTCAAGTTGGCCCCCCATTTTTTGAATCCGAATATCTCGTAAACGGAGTTAACCCAATCAGAAATAATTGTTAGCCCATTTAGCCCGTTAAGTGTAGATTCTGGCCCAATATTGTTTTCATCTAGCCCATTCACTTGGGGGGCCAACTTGACATACGCACGGATTCCAGTAACTTATCTTGGCGGGATATAATTCAGTGGCGTTGTTAATTTGGGGGGTACAAAGTTCAACCTCGTTATATGTGTGTGCGTGCGTAACGTGATGTAGTTTTCCCGGAATACAAAAAGCAGAGAAGAAATTCCCCCTTCAAACACCACCCTGTGGACACAGCTGAAGGCTTTTTGTAGATTCAACCTTTTTTTCTTCCAGAGTAATGCGTATGGGAATGTAATTTCAAATATTATACATTTCTTTTTTTTTTATCAGATACATATGTTATACATTTTTATGGTTGACCGCGTCTACCCTTAACGGTTCGCACATGTGGAAAATTTATTTTCTGGCAAAAGTTCGTCCTTTTTTATCTATAATTATAATTTTTTACCTACCTAATTATATTTAATTGCCAAAATGCATCTATTTTAAAGCGCAATTTGTTACAACCCCCTTGCCTCCCCCCACCCCCACACACACTTGCCCTTGACCTAGTCACTGCATCCAACAGTTTGCGTTAAAATATATTTTCTTGGAAATCAAATCTAAAATTTGTTTGGGTAGAAGGGTGTTTTCGGTGTGGCTTGTTAATGAATCAGATCTAAATACATGCAATATTTCCCACGTGATTTATTTCTTAAATTCTTCGTTTTGCCCTTTCAAAGTAGCCGTAGCAACTTTTCTGACTCACTTAATATCGATGCATTCTACAGAAGACCCAATGTGCACCATAAAGTATGAACTTAAGCTCATTCTTACGGTTACGGTAATTTGTTGAACTGACCTTACCAATGCGTCCTAAATTTTTTCATTCCCCGCTAGCGCCAATGTTGCCTTGCCCCATACGTCGACCTGTGTGTATGGCGTACTTATTTGTTGTCAAAATGGCGGTATCTGCTGTAAGGGGGAGTGACTTTCTGTATGTGGCAGTTCACGTACTTTGGTGCTGATAACCAAAACATTATCATAAATTATCAGAAACAATTAAAGTGTATAGTTTACAGTTACATTAAGGATAATATATGTGTATATTCGTGCAGTGAGAAGAAAGTGTTACAATTTCTGTTCATTTGTGTGCGTATGTTCGAAAAGCTCTTGCAAGTTTTCCATGGAATGTTAATGTATTGGTGAATGTGTACAAAATTTCAAGGTGGTGCAGAGTAACAGTTCAGTGTATAGTTACATAAATATTAAGCAATTCAATATTACTTAAATGTAAGTGATGTCTCTTCTGGTACTGTTGGTATCGTGTAAAAATATCAACCACGGGTGACATACTATGAAGAATTATTACACATACAAGGACAAATTTGATCGTAACAAGTAAGTAAAACGTATTATGTAAATGAAGAACTCTTAAACTATAACAAGAAATGGGGTATAAGTTATTTGTAGGGCCAGTTTTGGCTGTCAAGAGATAATATTACATGCAACTTGTATGACATTTTGCCAAATTATTTTTGCTATAAACAATAGCTTAATATGAAACAATAAACCGAGTAGTGTTATGTAAGGTCTAAAGCACATTTCGTAAGAAAGGAGTTTGTTAAAGAAACAAATGTATCGAGAAAATGGTAGTAAGGGCTTTTTAATCTTTGAAATTATTACATGAATTTAATAAGGGTAATCGAGGAGTCCCGGGTTCGATTCCCGGTAAAGGAAAATTTTACTGCGATTCTGATACCATTTTAAACTGTAAGTCTAGTCTCGATTGACGTATCCGAGCATAAAGTGGACTTGAAACAAACTTTGCCAAAACTTGGTGTGCTAGTTAGCTTCGCTCTAAATAGGGCAGACTATTTTTAAAACCATTTTTGTGATAGATGACCGATTTTAACATCAACTCGCTTGAAATGTATGAGTACATTTTGTATCCATCAAAATTGTATGCAATTCCATCCAAGATCATTATCTAAAGGTAAACATAGCTGCTTGTCCTTTGAGTTTAACACATCAGATGAAATGTTAAAGTTTATTGCAATAATTTTGTCGCAAGTAGGTAATATGTGTTTTCAGACACGATTTTACAATGGGCAAGTATATTCTGTGGGGATATATATATATATATATATATATATATATATATATATATATATATATATATATATATATATATAATGTACATAGTGCACAGCCCAACACCCATATGTTACATTTGTTCCACATTAATTGGTTAGATGTAGAGATACACATGTATTATGGGTACTGAAAACTTTATCTTGTGTGCAAAAATATTTTTATCCCATCTGTTTTTTGTTAACTAGGTCAGTCATATGTGGATCGTGGATTTTTATGTTGTCACATGGTGGTAGATTTCTAGGTAAAAATCTGATATTCCCCAGACAGCTATAACTTCTTCGTTTTGTCAATTTTTGACATTTGTACTTACCTGTCTGCTTCGCGGAACATTCTTTAACGTGTATTCAGTTTTTTTTTATCAAAGTAATTGCAATTTTTTTTAAAAAAAAGTGTTTTTGTAACTGAAGAACGTACGTTTCCGCAAATGGTTTGTGGGGCTATGCGAGAATGGTGTGTGGGGCTACACATATTTTTTCGAAACCAATTTTTAATTATTGTAACCTATACGTGACCTAACCTAACCTTACTGGAAATGGTTTGTGGGGCTATGCGTCAATGGTTGAATTTCCGCTATGAAAGATTCCCACATCACACAAAACACCTTCCAGATGTTAGACAATGCTACAGGAACTTATTACCGTAAGTAGTTTTTTCTGTAAAATTGAAGAAATCTGTCCGGGGAATATCAGATTAGTACCGATTTCTATTATTGTAATTGGCTGAGTGGTTTAGCATTTATCAATCTAAATGTAGGTTAGACCAGTTAGATTTTGTCTCCTTAAAGTTTCCACATGTCTGACTTCATATAATGAAGCCTGACTCCTCATTACTCACATGCAATGTCTTTGCTGAATTAAGTCTTAAATGCCTAGCCTAACAGCAAGAAAAAAATATTAAATGTCCATCTCTTTCCTAGACACCATTAAAAACCATTCTTTTCTTACAACATCATCATAAATTTTCAAGCAAGTTACCATTACAAATTCATATGAGAAAAGACTTGTACAAGAGTCACTGAAATTCATGTGATAACTGATAAATTTTAAAAAAATGCACCATCATAGCCAAAAAAAGATGTAGACCTTACTACACAATCTAACAAGCATCTCAATTTGCAAATGAATGAAATAACCAAGAGTTTTATATTTTCATGAAAGAATCAGCAGAAATCATTAATTAGGAAGGATGTAAAACTTAGCATCCTACTGAAGAAATTATACTGAAAGATATTTTGAATCACATTTTTCATGATTCATAGTAGTTTGTTCCTTGGATACCGGAGAGTTTTGTGACAACTATTCTTGTTAGTTTGAAACATACATAAAATCGAGCGGATGGTGCGTTCCATGCATATCATAGTAATTATATTTTTGGTAACGATTCTGATTGTTTTATGATTTCTCCTAGCACAAAGACTAATTATTGTAGAATTTTGGAAATCATTGTCACACGAAATTTGAACCTTAAAGTAATGAGCACTGTTTGGACTCGAAAAAGTTATTTATGTAAAAAAAAAAAAAAAAAAAAAAAAAAACCTTGAAAATTTCCTTACGCAAGCAGGCGCACTTCTCATGGATAAATGATTCTCTGTCGACAAGCGATAGTAAATATCGTAGAAGCAGTGGCGGCTGCATAATACGTGCTACCGTGCTATTGCACACTACTCAAATTTACTAAAATGAAAAGAAAGAAGGGGACACATTTCATAGATTGAAGAAGTTTAATAAAACACTGCAGTGAAATGAAACTTCTCACATTAACAGGCTCAAAAATTTGCAGCACGCTATGTATTTTCCTCATGCTCTTAACATACCTACAACGAATACTGTGCTATTGACTTCATAGCACGTTTTCGCCACTTCGCGGCATGCCAAATCTGGCCGAATACCCCTCAGTTCTACAGGGGAGGTATGGTCGGAGCCAATCAGCTCTCTGCTGATCTGCTAGCATGCTACACAGATCCACAGCACGTTAAGAGTTGTCATCTTAGTATAAGAAGAAAGTTTGCGGATAGCTTTACAGAATCAGACACACATTTATTTCACGCGGTTCACGGTCATGCGCGTGGCATATGGAGCAGTCATTGTAAAGGACAGTTGTGCTCGGTTGTTCCAAGCAGTGGCGTACAAGAGGTTTGGGGCTAGGAAATTGATGGGGGCTACATCCCATCTCCAAATTTTGAGTTTCGGACGAAAGCATCAAATAACTCTGAAACAAAAAAAAAAACGTGTTAAATGCAAGCACCCCTTAAAATAATCTCAGATTACCATTTTTGTCTTTGAATAACTTAAAATGAAGGCTTAAATCTGTGATTGCAAAATATTTTATAGGCTAGTTTATTCCGGCCGTACGTAGAAAGCAGCTGTGTGATACAGACCTTTACAATTCCAGACCCTTCGGGAAAAGAAAACCCTGCATACGCTAGCAACTCCAAGTGAGTGTGTTTTTGTGGGAGGATAATTGTAAGTGCAAGAAACAACATCTACCTGTAGCACGCATCTGTGAAAAGTTACGAGCCGCCGCTGTGTAGAAGCATAGGAATGAATGTAGATGTAAATCGGAACCTTAGTAGAATGCATTTAGGGACTTTATTTTGATGCTAGGGGAACCAAACCTAACCACGAAAGCATGTATTGAACAAAATCTTAAGTAATCGCTAAAACTCTGCAGTATGTGTTAACAGGCATACATCTAAATCGAACCTTGTAAAAATTGCATTTGTAGCATGATGAAATCGCAATAAAACCAAAGGAACTTGGGCCATATTTTTTTCTTACAAAACATTTCACCCCCACCAAATACTTCATGATCAAATATCTCGATTATTTGTGGTTTCCCATCCTGAAATAAATTTTATCTTACATAAAACATTGAAGTCTGTCATAATTCTCGAGCACATTTGGTCATGGATCCTGTTTGTAAATTAGATAGATATACCACACAATTATAAAGTATAATTTTCTGTTACATTGGGGAGGAGCCCAAAAGAAACCAGAATTGTTCTCTGGTGGGCAGGCCCGTTGTAGTACATGCTTCCGCCACTAGATGCCTTTTGCACCAGTCTGCCGACTGGCGTTGTCGAGTGAAGTCGTGGTGCCACATAGTAAATTTTTTTCTTAAGCACCTCTCGCTTGTTCATCGATTTTTGTGATGGTTGAAAAGTTTGAACAACGTGCGGCTGTGAAATTCTGTTTTGTTAGGGGAAATGGCAGAGGAAACACTTGTAATGCTTGAAACAGCTTATAAGGAAGCTACTCTGGGGAAAACACAAGTTTACGAGTGGTTTTCCCACTTCAGGAATGGTGAATTGTCGCTTGTACACCAAACTCGCTCAGGGCAACATGTCAAGTCAATGCCGATTCCTTTTTCTGATGCAAACGGCATTGTTCACACAGAACTTGTTCCTAACGGTCAAACTATTAACCAGGCATTTTACCTACAAGTTCTGAAATGTTTACATGAGTCGAAAATGCCCCGAGTTGTGGCAAAATGGGGAGTGGTGGCTTCACCATGGCAACATGCCAGTGCACAAAGCCTTGAAAGTGAAACAATTTTCAACTAAAAACAGCATGACCCATCTTATTCACCTGATCTCACTTTGTGCGACTTTGAAAAAGTCCTCAAAAGAAAACGTTTTGTGTGTGTGGAAGAGGTGAAGAAAAAGAAATGAAGGAGACGTTCAAGAGTTTCAGGACTGCTTCGAAAGTGGAAAACACATTTAGATGGGTGCATTGCATTTGAAGGAGATTAAATTTGTAACACCTAAAAATAAATACACAATTTTTTTATTACAAAATTCCAGTGTCTTTTGCCCCCCCCCCTACATTCAAATTTAAATTTATATTTGTGTTTTGAAGAACTGTTGGTAGTGTAGAGTCAATTTATTTATATATGGTCTGTGGCAATGTGCAGCAAGCATGCCAGTCATGCAGAGGAGAAAGATGTGAATGCTGTTTAACTGTTATGTGCAACTAGTAACAGTGGTGGTTAGATATGGAAAAGGGCCATTTTTCATATGTTCTGGGATGATCTTTCCCATGTAAGGTGTTTCTGTTCTACATTATACAACTTCACAATATACCTATATGCACTGAATACATGATTGCATTGTGGGCATTTTTCCATCTCATATCTTGTTGTACACACATTTGGCATCAACTCTCTCTAACAAATAGTTCTTATCAGTGGCAGCGATTAGGAGAGGCGTAGGGGGATATTTGCCCCCCTCCATGCACTTTTGCCCCTGAAATATGTTGTCTTAAAGCCTTGTCTACCAATGGAAAGTAAACTGTCCTTTTCGCTACATCCCACCCAGTTTTGGCACCCAGTCACTGCTACTTGCTCTTATTCTACACTTTGTCAAAATTTATCTGCAGGTTTGAAAAGCAAGGGTTCAAATTTATTTTTTTAAAAAAATAATAACACCTTTTACCTACCTATAAACAAAAAGGACAACTGAAATGTCATCGGTAGTTTTGGAGAAATGGTGTGTTGATTGTTGTCACATGGTACTGGTACATGGGTACATATATGTATGAGTCCTGTGCTAATGGTTAAGGTCAAGTTAGGCACTCATTTTTCTCAATCTTCCTTTCCTCTCACACTTCTTAAAAAAAATCCGGTAACATGGTGAAATTAGACCATTGAAAACTCGGTATAATCTGCATAATATACAACAAAAACGAAAGAAAATACATATACAAACTGCACTGAAGAAGAAAAAGTACATAATAATGGTGATGGTGCTCTGTATGCTGACATGACCCAATGAAAAGTCACAATCAATTAACTGTGATACACTTACTATTCATTTTTCTGGGAATGTTTTTCCAGCGATCGATTTGGCCACTCGTGTGGTGGCTTTGTCAGGCGTGAACCAGACGAGTGGCAAAATCGTTTGCTGGAAAAATACTTTCGCGGAAAAATTAAAAGTAAGTGTATCAGAGTTAATTACCTATCTCCACGTAACCACCAAACTGATATCTTTGGATGCAAAGTCACAACCATGTTTCAGGTTTCAGACTGACTTCACCATGTTGTAAGTAGCAATGCATTAACTGCTTGTACCTTATTATCCCAGAGTAAACTTGGGCAGGTATTTGGTGCACTTTTTATATTACCCCAAGTATAATCGGACCAAACTATTTTTTCTCTCCGTTCAAACTCTGTGTATGAGACTCCCTGCTGCGAAGTACAGTCATTGTCCACTTGGAATTGGAAGCAGCACCTTACTCAGCTTGATGCTTGGAATGTGTAGCAGAGTGAGATATGCCAAAGGCAAGAATATTGCCAGTGAATCATGTTACTGCTGCGCAGATTGCAATGTCCCCTTATGTGTAGCTCCATGCTTCAGATTTCACCACTCTGTGCCTATTTAATATCTAATAATTTCAGAATATAAACTGAAATGTGTAACTTTTTTGAAGCATGTGTACAACATTTAAATGCAAGATATTATGTTTACATTTATTATGATGATAAGATGTATATCCTTTATTAGCCTGAGTTTACTCTGGATAATAAAATTTGTTCATTATATATACACATACATAATGATTATAAGTGAGTGAACTGAATTGTGTAAACTTTCATTTCATATATATAATATTTAGAGGCAGGACATTATAAACTTTTTGTAAAAATAAGGTTCCTTACATTATGCAAGTGTGCATAGCCCAAGTTAACTCAGGATAATGAAACATAAGTTTTATATATATAGATATTCTATCTTCTTAGCTATATTTCAGGTAAAATGTGTATTCTTAGTAAGGAGCATATAATATAGAACAAAGAAACTGGATTTTAGAAATTCCATAATATGGGACCGAATTTTGGAAATTAATTTGTAAGGTAAGTGGTTAAAGTCCTTCGATGATGTATATACTGTGAACTCGTGGGGTGCACATAGAGCATAATAATCAGAGTTTAATCAAGGGTAGCTTAGTAATAGTATTTTAAGACAGAAAGCATGGTTTTACATTACTTTAATAATGAAACATTGTTTTGTCTTTGTTGCAGGTAATTTTCAAACTAAACCACATATATATAGGAAGAAAAAATTAATGGACAACATGGGCTCACTTCAGTGGGACATGATGGATCTATCCAATCACTTGCGCCAGGAGCGCCTATTTGTGAGTGCGGAACAGCAACACCTGCAGTCATTGAATGAAAAGGTGGAGTATATTTTTTTTCTATCAGTGCATGTTTCCCGACACCCCTTTCACTCATATCAGACTAATACTAGTGTAAAAAAAAAAAAAAGGTAAAGTGCTCCCCTGTGCATAGCACCACGCCTTGAAGGCGTATAGGGGGTGTGGGGGTAACGCCCCACACTTTCTTGATCCGGTCGTGAGTGGAGGTGATGTGATCAGCATCACGCCCCTGACCGCCTTTACCCCCCAGGGTTTCCCCCAGGTACCCATGTTATTCGACGCTGGGTGGGCGCCGGGGCCGCTTCCATCGTTAGAAAAGTTCCCGGATTTGAACCGGCCGGGGATCGAACCCGGGACCTTTAGCATGGTAGTCAGACACGTTACCGACTGAGCCACCGCGGCCACCTAATACTAGTGTAAACATTTCAATGGTAATTTCATCAGTGATTGAATTTCATTTCCAGTATGTTATCAGAACCTCGTCATATCGTTTTATGCTCCTATACTCCAAGTTTAGTGGTTTTTCTTTGAGGGACAGTATTACCATGGATTGCACACATTTTAAATTGTAGGCTCAGTTCTGATTGTCTTGTGTGTGCAAGAAGTGGTCTTCATACTTTTTATGAGTGTTACAGTCTTTCAAGTAATTGCACATGTGTTTTCCATATTTCTCCTTCAACATGAATTTTTATGATTTGAAGATGATCACTTTTTTTTTCGTTAATTATGTATTTTTGCATCATGACCAACTTGTACAATAACTGGAAAATACCTGTATCAGGTGCATTACCTAAGAGAAAAATGTGCATTTTTGTGCTAATAGTTTAACCTTACTGGCAATATTTTCATTTTGTAGATCAGCACGATATATGGTGAAATTTTGTCTTCTGCAAGAAAATATATAACGTGGTCAAAGCAAAACTTTCATTTTCCACCCATCTTTGCATGGTTTCCCATGATCACTTTATTTTAGAGAGCTTTCTTTTTGCTACATGTTTCTCTAACTGCTTCACAGCCATAGCAAATTTTTTGTCGCATTCTGTTTCTGATATTTATTGGACATGAGTATTTTTGTACTTGTGGTTTTGCCTCATTATACATATACCGCTCTTTAGGACCAGATGCAATTCCCACGATTTTCCTCCGTAACACTGCTGACTTCTTGGCTCATCCTCTCTCCCTCTTGCTAAATAAGTGCTTCTCGGAAGGATTGTTTCCTCAGATGTTCAAGAAAGCCAACATTATACCCATTCACAAATCTGGAGATAAAAATAGTGCTACATCATACAGACCTCTGTCTATAATCTGTGAAAAAATCATTAAGGACAGATTATTCAGATTTACATCTCCACATATCAGTACTGCCCAACACTGTTTTCTTGCTTGACTAATCTTTCAGTTCTCCTTTCACATGCCACCACGGCTATTTCCAAAAACTCCCAGCTAGATGTGATATATTTGGATATTTCAAAAGCCTTTGACAAAATAAACCATTCTCTTCTTATTCACAAATTACAAACTAGATTTAACATACATGGCAAATTTCTCTCCTTAATCCAGGATTATCTACACTCACGGACACAGCGTGTCACCCTTTCAGGCGCCTCTTCTGATTTTCTTCCTGTCTTGTCTGGGGTGCCACAAGGGAGCATCTTGGGCCCTCTCTTCTTCATCCTATACATGGACGATCTCCCTCAAAGACTTTCCTCACTTCCTGTCAATATACTCATGTTTGCTGACGACTGTAAACTTTTCAAAGAAATCTCAACCGCACAAGATGCTGTGATTCTCCAGAATGCTCTTTCCGAACTAGTCACATGATGCAAACAGTGGAACCTACAACTTAACCTGCAGAAATGTTCCTCCCTCACAGTCTCTTTAAAAAAGAACAAAATACATTCTCGCTATGTTCTTGAAAACAATTATATTACCACAGTTGCGACCCAAGAAGATCTAGGTGTTATCATAGATGAAAAACTGAACTTTAAGCATCACATCACAACTAAAAGTGCAATGTGCCTCTTAGGCCTCCTCTACAGATTCACTGAAATGATACTCCAACTTCTCTTAGCCTATTTTTCAAGTCATTCATTTCTCCGATTCTCGAATATTACTCTCCAGTCTGGCCCATGGCTTCCAATACAAATCTCTCTAGCATGGATTTCGTCCTCAGCTTCTTTACTGCCATTGTTCGTCATAGAATTCCTTCTGTGCAGCATCTTGACTACTTTGAACATTCAGTTACTGCAGACCCGACGCGATATGGCCGATATGAAATTTTTCTGTAAAATCATCAATGGGAAACTGAGATCTGAATTTCTACTTATAGAATTCAATTTCAGAGTTCCCTCTCGATTGACCCGAAACACTCAATTGTTCCACAACTCTACCGCTAGGGTTTCCCTTATACAGCCCTCTCTGATGCACAGGCTGCCACAGTTCTATAATAAACTGCCCCTAAAAGTATTTTCCGATCTTCTCTAAGAACAAATATATAAATATTTTGTTTTGTTTTTTTGTTTACGAGGGTCACTATTTATATCTTGAGCCTAACAATGAAAAAACAGGAATTTGGCATTGAAAACTGCTTTATTGTTTTTCGAAGTATTCTCCATTATGGTCAATACACTTTTGCATTCGTTCAAACCATTTGTCAAAGCAGTTTTTCCAATCTTCTTGAGACACCTCCATAATATGGTTTTTGAACGCATCAACGGCATCTTTCGCCGACAAAAATCGTTGTCCACGCAATTCATTCTTGACATTCGGGAACAAGAAGAAGTCATTGGGTGCCAAATCAGGACTGTACGGCGGTTGACCCATCAATTCGATTTTTTGACTGTTCATAAAGTCGGTTGTTAGACGAGATGTGTGACAGCTGGCATTGTCTTGATGAAGAATGATCCGACTGCGTTTGTTTGTTTTCCGTATTTGACCGAAGACCTCTGGCAAACAAATTGTTGTGTACCATTCAGAGTTGACCGTTCTACGTTCCTCTAAAGGCACAGTTGCCACATGACCAGTTTTCCAGAAAAAAACAGGCGACCATTTGTTTCGATGTGCTTCGAGCGCGAACAACTTTTGTTGGATTGGGTTCATCTTGAAACACCCATACAGTCGACTGCTGTTTACGTTCCGGCTCATATGCATATATCCATGATTCGTCACCTGTTACAATCTTATATACGTCTTTTGAAGCACCACGATTGTATTTATTGAGCATTTGTTTGCACCAATTGACGCGAGCGTCTTTTTGAGTTTTTGTTAATTTGTGTGGGATCCAACGAGAACATACCTTTCTCACAGCTAAATGATCATTTAATATTTTATATATGCTGGTGGAACTAATGCCTATGGTTGCCTCAATCTCACAGTATGTCACATGATGATCTTGCAGTATTAGGTTTTGCACAGCATCAATGTTTTCTTGAACAACAACTGATTTTGGACGATCTTCGCGAATCTCGTCGGTGAGCGAATGGCGGCCACGATTAAATTCGTTATACCAGCGTTTCACAATGGCAAGGGATGGGGCTTCATCGCCAAATGTGGAAGTAAGTTGATCGATGCACTCTTGTCTTGATAATCCACGTCGAAAATCGTAAAAAATCATCGCACGAAAATGTTCGCGAGTTAATTCCATTTTATTGTTGTCATGCAATCTCCAAGGCAACATAAACAACACAAATGAAGCTATTGACAAAACATTTGAAGTACGTTATGGTCAATAACATTTGAAGTACGTTATGGTCAATAATGCCAGACAATTCCGTGCAAACGTCAAATCCCGCCTAACTTCAATCAGTGTTGCCAAGGCTCAAAATATAAATAGTGACCCTCGTATGTCTATCATGTTTATATGCATCCTTTTTTGTTTTTACCTAAAACCATCTTGACTTGTTCTTGTTGATTTATTAGAGTTTTCAGTGTAAAATGGCCTTGCAAGTGCTGTATCTGAAACTTGGAATAAATAAATAAAGGTATTTGATAAAATCTGCAGAAAAAACTTCTTTTTTTCAAATATATACAATAAGATAAAAATATTTTCTATATGCTTTAAACACAGAAGATAATTTGAAAAACATTTTTAAAAATTTAGTACTAGTAGTTTTTGTCCTTTAACTTCCTCTTCAGTCCAGTGTTTTGGACCCATTTCTGGATCCTTTTTCAGATGTCTTAGGAATTGAAACATTAAAGAAGAACTGGTACTTTGTTGCTTGGACAGTCTCATTTATAGTTTGAAACACCTCACAACTTTATACCATGCTAAATCAGACTTCTATTAGGTTTCAGCACAATCTTCCTTTTTTCCTTTTCATCCATCTTTGTTTATAACCTTTTTTAATTCTGTGGACTCCGGAGGAAGGGTCCGAATATTAGTCTGAAATGTTGGGTTTAAGAGGAAGTTTAAGGACAGTGATCCCACATTGAAGTCCTCACCTGGGCGTGGGTATTCTTTGTGAGTCTCTTGGTCAATTTCATATTATCATCACTCATTCCCATCTTCGCAATTAGCCAAAAGTGGCAGAAAAGCGAAATAAAATAAACCAATCAATCTTTTAAGGATAGCAACTTGTAAGTATAAAATCCTTTTTACGTTTTTTAATTATTATTTTTTTTTTGTAATCTGCAGTGACAACCACTTCCTCATTGTAAGGACCACATCAAAAGTCAGTCAGGTGGTTACAATGCAGAAGTGCTTGTATTGTACTAATTGTGATTTATGCATGTTTTATGGATTATAAGAGTAAGTAAACATTGGATGCAAGTCTGCTTATTATGAGGTGGAAATTTCTTGTTCTTCAGGTGCTACGAGTGTCATCCCGTTTAGCTCAACTGGCGTGGGTTACATCTCAGCAGAGGGTGAATTTGAATCATCTTATTCTTGCACGGCCAGAGTTCTCCCCAGCTGTATGCTGCCAGAAATCTAATCTTCTAGAAAGTACAGCATTTATTGATGGATACAAGGTGCTTGGTTTTCAGGTGAGTAGTTTTTTTTTTCTTCCCAGCTCCATCAGGAATTATTTATTGTATTCAGTTTCTAGAATTAACTGCAATTTAGAATACTATTAACAGAATCTCATTTGATTAAATGTGTCAATAATCCAACCAGATCAGCAATTATTATTAGAAAAACATTCCAGATGAAAATGCAGTCAATCCTTGTACAGAAGCATAAACAGAATTTCATACATCTTGGACAGACCAACTATTCTGCTGGAATACTTATAGAACATTTTTTTTTCTTTTATATAGTGTGTAGAGGTACGATTGTGTTTTGTAGGCGATTCACAGCAGTATCTGAAGTTGTGTGGATATAACTAGTGGCAGTAGACAGGTATTTCTTCGAATCATTACATAACGCCTATTTCCCTTTTGATATATGCAGGTTTATTCATGTCATCTTATTTACATAACTTAAATCTTGGCCGTTATTTGCAAAATCCCCATTTCAGTGTGCCCTGTCCCCCCTTCCCAAAGAGAGTGTGTAGACTTGTGTAGCCACTGACTTCACGAGTAAAAAAAAAATAACCCTTCAGGCTGAAGTATGTGTATGTGTGTACCTTGTTTTCCATATGAAATGTACTATTGAAATAATGTGAAAAGAGTATGTGTGTGTGTTAGAAGAAAGAAAGTTAACATCTCCGTCAGTTCACATAGTAAGGAAAGAGAGCTCACCCAGCCGCTTCCCTTAGAGAAGTAGATACCTCTTACATCGCTGTACTCCACCAAACATCTGAGAGCCACCGCTCCCTTCCCTTCCTATTTATAGGCCCCACTAATGACCTCACCCGTTACTGCAAACTTTTCGCTGGTCGGCTGTTCAGCGACACACCTACCTACCCCAATGGCCAAGAATTCAAACGTACAGGAATACATAGACATACACAAAAGTTGCACGCTAACATTACCAAAACATGAAACTAGAAACCGACCGACCCAATTAAATTAATTAATAAACATATGAAATAAAAAGGATCAAGTAACGATCACATCGTTACAAGTGTCATAAACATACTACTTTTTTTTTTGTTTGATTTTCTGTATTCAAGAGAATTATATCTATTTCCGAGGCAGGGGTGGGGGTTCATCTGAACAGTGCAACCTCTGTGGCAGTGTGTGCTAGAATGCCATAGGTCCCAGGTTCAAATTCCATACTGTACATGGGTGTTCTTTGTGAGTGCCCTTGCATAAATTTCACATTATCACTCATCACTAACCAAAAGTAGTAGAAAAGCAACTGTATATAACAAATATCAGTCAATCCATGTGAAATCAACAAGGTCCTAAACCTTACATTTTTTGATTCATTTCAAATTCAGCATACTGGGAGGGCCACCTGAGGTAGGAAAATATGTAAAATTGTAGATCCATATCTTTTGTATTTCCGAATTTACAATGGTGCAAACTGACAATTTTTTCCAACATCTTATTAACCTTAAATTGCAATATTTCAGCAATCAGAGCACCTATAGAAGTGATTTAGAAGGCGTTGGAAAGGTCTTGAAGGGCTGTTTCACACAAACTATTACATGCTTATGTCAGGGTAAAAGAAAGCAATTGATGGTGGCTATTTTCTCAAAAACAGGTCTTTTAATTATTTTTAAAAAAAATTATGTCATACATACACTATTACTCAATAACTACAAAATTTAAAAATGGGATGCCAACAGTATCCAGAGTTTTGTTAGATTTAGATTAGGGTAAGGTAGGTTAGGTTAGGTAATGCATGATAAAATATTTTGATAGACAAATTACAATAATTCAAAAGTAAAAGCCTAACATAAATGAAGTACAATATTGTTTGAATTAACATACATGAAGTTGATGTTTACATTCCATTATTAGAAATACAGGGTGATTCAAAAGTCCGGCCTCATAGGCAGCTCTGTTATTAGTGCACATTGTGCAAGAGGGGAAAGTTGTTGGAAAAAGGTGAGTTTCAATCTAAACTGCTTGAATTTTCAATGTAGCATGCACCATTCAGGCTGTACACTGGAATGAGCATCATTGGTAACCGAAAATGCCACATGTTTGTCCTGGAATACTGTATGCCATCGCAGTACCTCACAGTACTGGGAAATCAGAATTGAGGATGATAATTACAGGCAAAGTAAACAAGTAAAAAACGTGAACATATGACACACATATCCCCACACCACTAGAAAAGGCTAACAGGCACAAATGAGAGTTCAGCCTGAAATATGTACTTCACACTGTGCCACTGCACATGTCACACAGTAAATTCGGAAATACAAAATATATGGATCTACAACTTTGCATATTTTCCTGCCTCAGGTTGCGGATTGGTTATCACATCATTCTATGACACCAGGGGTCCCAGGTTCGAATCTCGGTCTGTGCATGGATGTTTGTGAGTGTCCATTCATCCATCTTCGCAAATTAGCCAAAAGTGGCAGAAAAGCAAAGTAAAATAAAGCAAATTAATCAATCAACCTGTGCCAAATTTCAAATGAATCAAAATATGCGAGGTTGAAAAGTGCCTCTTGATTGGTTGATTTCATGTGGACTGTCTATGGATCATAGTAGCAGAATATTTACAGAAGATATAAGGTAAGAACAACTGTTTTTCATCCTAGTCAATGTCTATGCAATACGGACTGGCTGACAGTTGTAAGCAGTACTTATTCAGCTAATGTTTTGGTGATGTTTATTTTTCAGGAGTGCATTTTGTATGGGGACTTTCTGCAGACTCTTCGCACATCTCCTCAGCTGCTGGCAAGTTGCTTGGTTGCTGGCGAGCAAGTGCTTCCGGAGATGATGTCTGGAATAGTGTTGTCGCTGGTTACAGGACTGTATGGTAGTTGCCTTCTTCCGGATGACAGAGTGTTCACCCTGAAACTCCTGCAGCATCTGATGGAGCTTCAGCTCTCACCGTCAGATAATCCTCGTCGTCTGTTGCGGCATGATTCCTGTGCGTTCAGTCGTCTCTACAGTGCCTTCCATGAGGGACTGTTTTCCGCAAAGTTGTTTCTTACAGCTGCTCTGCATGGGCCCATAATGCATCTGCTCATGGAAGATGAGATGTTCCTGGATATTGACCCAGCTAAGGCAGGCGTCAGGTCAGTATAAATAGATTAAATATGAAAATTTTACCTAATTGTGAGAGCAATAGTTTTTTGCATTGCAATGTTATCTATGATGCACAGGGTGATTCTTTTGCTACAAGACCCTGGAAAATGCAAGTATTTCAAGTGCTATACATTTTATTTGGAACATACATACATGAATACGTAGCTTGATTCATGATCAGTGAGTCTACCAGTCAAGAAATTATGCTTGTCGTCAAGACTTTTTGCTATTTTGTACAGTATAGTGATTTTACATTGTTATATACCTGTACTGAGATTTATAAAATTGAATATTTGGAAATCTAAAATTGCGTTGAGTTGTGGTTTAGATTTGTTCACTTCGTTTCTTAAGAATTACATTCTTGTATGCATGAAGTTTTGTAAAAATATTAAGTAAAGTAATGTTGCCATTCCCCATCCAGGATGAAGTCTCAAGCATTGATTTTTACGTAGCAAGTCTAAATCTCATTGAATAAAAATGTCTATTTTCTTCATTTCCAACTATAACTAAGAAAGGTTAAGGAAAAGACATCTTAAACCAAATTACCACTTGCAGAATTAGAGGCAGTCCTGAACTAGTGCATACAAGTACTAAATCCACCAGTATTAAGATTTTTTCTGATAACCAGTAAAGTACAACTAGAAAAAAAATCTAATGAATGATGCAATATAAAATTGCAAGTGGACTCCTCCAACATGCTGCAGAAAAAAAAATCAAACAAATGTAAGTTTATAAATAGCGGAAAGGATACATAGAATTAACATTAAAGAAGCATGTGAAAAATAATCTCCTAAACAATCATGTAGGACCATTTCATCCAGCATAGCAATCTTTATTACAAAAAATCACAGGAAAAAGTACACTACTTCCATACTTGAACCAGAAACTTAAATAATGTACTCATAAATGCTACTTATGAGTATATCCAAGCTTTATTGTTTGATAAGAATTTTACATTACAACATCAGGAAGAAAGAAGATTAAAAAAGAACTGTTTGAAAAAGTGCAAATATTGTGTTTAAAGAGAGAAAGAGCCAATATGAAAACCGTCAAAGTCAGATAAAAATTATATGACTCATTGTACAGGTCAAATTTGCATCAGGTATCAACTGTTATATACAAAATGACCTCCAGGCTGCAACACTGATCAAATGAACTTAACACCACCATTTTCGTCATTTTTAAAGATGATGCCTCCTTCTAACACTTGCACCAGTGAAGAGCAGTGGTTTCTTGCCCTCTGGAAGCGTAAAACTTATAGAAATTCTCTGGAAAGTGAAAATTCAATATCTCTGTGCATGATTGCCATGACAGTAAGTTTACGAATGGAAGGAGAAGTATGGCAGAGGCTTCAGTTCGCAGGCAGTTGGCTGGATAGATTTTTGCAATGGGTCATAAGTAGGGACGTGAAGTTTTCGTTTTAACAATAACACCGAAAAGTTGAGGAAAGCAAAACAAAGTATTTAAAATGTATTTGGGTATGCAAAGGAGGCACGTTTTCAGTGTTTTGGAATCGCGAAATATGCCATTTTTCAGAATAACAGCGAATGTTGCACTTTAAAGCTTGTCATTGTTAGTGTAGCTAGTGAAAGTTCGATTCAAAAGATTATCACGCTTAATTTATTGCAGTTTGGTGCAGACATGACTGACAGTGCTTAACCTCGTCCTGAAATAGAATTCGCTCAGGGTGGATCTTCCCAGAAGGGAAATTCCGTAGGAACGGGAAAATTTTCAGGGAGACACACCTGTTGTGTTTCGGAGGGAGGTGTGTGTGTGTATGTGTACACAAAACTGTCTCAGAGAGATTTTTATGAATTGTTAGGGAAATGTGATGTATATGATTGTATTCAAAGATTTTGGTGTTATTTTTCAATAAACATTTCATATTTAGTGCCTGATGAGATGAAATAGTTTTCCAAATGGAAATGGTCATTTTTCACCAAGGTAAGCCATATTTTTTTTTGGTCATTAAAACTAAAATTTGTCTCAGCAATGTGAAAATCTTAAGACTAGAAGGAACAGTAAAAAATGCATGTAAAAATAACACTGATTTTAAACTATTAGTGTGATCGCCTACCTATTCTTGTAGAACTTCTGGCAACTGGAGAATCGCAGGGGACCAACTTCCTTACTGGGATTTTTACCTTTCAGGCTTAAACCACATATGCTTACTCATGCAAAATGTCAAAACAAGTCTGGGGTTAGTAATTTCAGGTTTTTATTAATTTTCACATTCAAACATGCTTGAAATTTATTAGCAAACAATCTGATTGACATGCATCGCAAAAACTTACAACCACGGCTTCCATTAAGCTAAGCCACAGCCTATCTCAACACTCCTATTCCTCTATTTTATACAATGCGATTGCCAATATGACTTTTCTGTACATCGCTGTCAAAGTTATAATTCATACAGCGTGATTGCCATTGTAGTTTTTTACACACTGCTGGCAAAGTTGTAATTTGTACAGCATGATTATTTTTATATACAACATTTTCAACTTGAGAACTTATGATTTGTCATATTAGCACTGAATTTTGCTCTGAACCGCGAAAAATAACACCGAAATTTAGGGAAAAATAAAACTAAAACTTCACTTCCCTAGTTATAAGTAACTGCACGTGCATCCCAAAGATTCTTCTTCCTGAAATATACAGGCACTAACTCTCAAGACTTGAAAATATATGTGGCTCAGCAATTCATATGTACTAAAATGCAGCAAACTTGTGCAACTCTACATGCTGAAATCTACTAGATAAAAATCAAATTAAATGTTTTCATTTTGACTGTCCCTCATACATGTGAATGGAAACTAATTGCTTATATTTATTCTTAAAAGGCTTTCTTTTTTTTATTATTAGGTTTCACCCTGAGGAGAAATTAAAAAGATTTGGAAAGGAAGGCACTCCTGAATATAACCTAAGGATTCAAAACTATAGGAATTGGACAATTGGCAAGTTAGTAGCCATAACGTCACGTTTTATAAAGAGTTTAAAAGAAAACATGCACTGTTTTCCTCCCAGTGTGTCCTGGCTTGTGAAACAAATGTATGACTTGTTGATGAAATCGAAGAAAGTGGATGCAAAAGAAGTGAATGCGATGTGTACAGATTTGGTGTTTACGTTTTTTATTTGCCCAGCTATAGTTAATCCCGAGCCTTACGGAATCACAGATGCCCCCATCAGTTACATTGCGAGGTTCAATTTGATACAAGTGGCACAAATACTTCAAGTTTTGGCAGTTTGGAAATACGAAGAAATTGACACTAAGCTAATGGATTTATATAGTCGCTTTGATAAGGTGAGTTGCTCATATAGATCTTAAATTGTTACTTATTAGTGAAATCGTAGTTTTTTATTGCTCGAGTTAAGCAGCATTTGAGTGAAATTCTTTCCTCTCTAACTTTACTCATATTTTATTTCTTGACCCTGGTCAAAAGCTTGGTGTTGACTTTCTTTTTGCTTGTTTTTGTGTGGTTTTTGTTACATGGTAGAATAAATTAAACTTTTTTTGTACTCAAATCTCTCTATCCGTTTCATCCCACTAACAAAGTTCAGTGCCTTATGATTCAAAAATGCCAGATGTCAATCGACTGATTGCAGATTCCAGCTGGAAATGTGACAAGTATAGTTTTTTAAAAGTACAAAACTGTAATTTGTGATTTTTCATGTAAATGTATGGCCACTAGTTTTTCTGCTAGTTTTGTTGGCTAAGGTCGCATGTCCTTAAATTGCACTTTTTCACTTAGCCCATATAATTGCCAGTCCCAACCCATCAAGTGCTGCACATGACTCAATATTGGTCACAAATGATAGGTTAACATGTCATCAGTTGTCAGACGGCTAATTATGATAGTTTGAATAATTTCTCATGTATTTATCTTGCTGAAAAGTGCATTTCTGGAAAAAGAATTAATGCTGAGTTCTGCCAGTATGGAGTAATCTGAAGCATTAAAAAATATCTCAATGGATAGGTTGTAATGCAAAAAGAAAAAAGCAGTCTAAATATCTCTTAACGGTTTTCATGTTTTAAGCCATCAAAGTCTGGTTTGCGTGACTTTTAAAATGCCCTGTATAATATCCAAGGCCAAGGGTATCATATAATTTTATTATTTTTAAAATGTTTACTTTAGGATATACTGTCTTAAGAATGTAAAAGAATGTAGAACTGTCATCAATAGTCTTGTATTGTGCTACCATTTGGTAATAATGTTATGAAGTTCTTTCAAAGAGAAAGAGAAAGTATGTCATGATGTACAGTCGGGTCATTTGACATGTTTGTAACATTAAACAGTTCTCATTCTGTACAGTGGAGCATAAAACTTCACATTGGGTTCTTAATATGTCAATATTTTCAGGATTGCGTTTCATCATTGTTAGATGCGATGCTAGAAGGTAGCATCAATGGATTGGATGATGGCCCCAGCACAGGAGATGTCAGCAGACTACAAGGTCTTTCACGATCATCAGCATTATTCACAGAAACAGAATTATTTAATCTGGTAAGTGTCAGGTTTCACTTATTGTACTTTGAGTGTTCTCAAGAAAGCGTGTCTTAAACTAACTGTGTCCCTTTATCAATTACATTATATCATCACTTATTGTCATCTTCGTGATTAGCCAACAGTGGCAGAAAAATGAAGTAACATAAACCAAATAATAAATCAATCAATTTACTTAGCAGTAACATGTATCCTTCTTTCGCAACAAAAATTATAAAAATGAACCATGGGGCTCCATTCTTTAGCAAGGTAGATGCTAGGAAAACTGTCTACTTTTAGTATGTATGATTGCCAAAAGTGGCCTTTACAGATATGCTAGCTGTAGATATTGTCAAGGATGAAGTTTTTTCTTTCTAAGAAAAATAAAAATTGATGTGTGTGCTCAGACTTGTTAACTAAAGGCAAGCAAATCAATGCATAAAGTTAAACTTTCTTAGTTCTATTCTATACATTTTCACTGCATTAAAAATGTAACCAGCTAATATTTTATTTTCTCTCTGTTAAACCAGGTTTCTTTCTTTCAAACTGTGTCTTCTGAAGTTGGAGACAAGTCGTTAGACAAGAAGAACTTGGAAATGCTCATTTCTCAGTTGCCACTAGCAACAGCAGTCAATGGCCACCCTGGAGGTGGTCACCGAAGTGCAGGACAGACAGGATCTGTAAATAATGTTTCTCCACCAGGCACTCCGAACACAAATACCAAACGAAATCTATTAGGGAAAGGTGGGTAAAAAGTTAACCATCATTAACATTAACCTAAATGTCTCCGTATTGAAAATAAAAATAAACTCATTTGCTAGCGTGCAAAATAATTCCAGTGTTGCATAATGAGAAGGAATTTATTATCTGGTAAGGAAGAGAAATTTGCATAGAATATATCAGCGAGAGCTCCCACTTAGCCAAATATTTAGAGCAATCCCGTCTTTGGTCCCTGGGGTTGACTCAGCATTGTGAGGACAATTTTGAAAGCAATTGTAGTGGACTTTAGTCTTGAATGCCTGGGCGATGGGACTCGACACCAATCATGTGTCAACCAAAGAATCCTGGATTGTTGTTTCAAGTCCACTTTATGCACTGTAAGGCTAATCAGGACTGAACTTACTGTTTAAAGTGAGATGCAAACCACTATGTGCCTCTACCGGGTATTGAACCCGGTAACCCCTTGATTACAAGGTGACAATGCTACCACTGTGTCGTCGTGTGTCGCTCAATGAAAGGCTGCAAAGAGGGCCTTGTCCCTCATAGAAATGCTGTGCAAGGGAGTTCAGTTTCATTTAATATATTTATTCTGTCTGTATTTGCCAATATAGATTTATCAGTAAAATTGATAATAACTTTAGTAGCAATTCACTATTTCTATAAATACCCTATTACCAAGTGCAAAATTCTACTATTTTGTTATTATTTTCATGAGTGTAAAGTGCAATTTAACTGTTCAAATAAAGTGTTTCTTTTTCTATGGTAAAACTATTGCAGTCACTTGGTGATGTTAATTAGTTTTATATCAAATTAGTAGAATATCGGTTATTGGTATTGTCAGAGATTTCATATTGGTATATCTGTAATATACTGAGATAATCAAACAGCTGTTTTTCGAAATGGTTTCCTTTATAAAATCTTGATTGATTAATTGGTAAATAAATATGGTCAGCTTCTGTGACATATCAGTATGCTGATTTATTGGTAAAATTGGTGGCAATTGTTGAGCCAACATTTGTATATAATGTGTGTAATCAGACACCACAATTCTGCCATTTTCTTGTTGTTAATACAAGTATAAACCCTAATTTTGTGAGCACTGTATTTCATTTTCTAAACATATTTTTTTTTTTTAGTTCCAACTAAGGATATAAAATGCTCATGAATTTGTGAAATCTTATTGGCTTTTATATTTTTATTTCAGTTGGTAAGAGTAGAGGCCGGCCACCCTTACTGTCTTCGTCACAAGATAATTTGGTAGATGGCATAGAAGATGATAATCTAAATTCGGGCCCTCTGTGTGAGGATGTACTTATTATTCCATTTAGCACAAATCCTAGTGAATGTGTAGGGATGATGTCAGAAAACAAGGTAGGAATGGTTGTTATCGTAGTGCTTTCTCTCTTCAAGTAAATTGAGTAAATCTACAAGGTGTACAACTTTGCTTCCGCCGTTTTTCCCCAAAAATATGACGCTGGAATGAAAAACATTGCTTATCCAGGCATTATTCAAAGTATTGTCCATCGCTGGCCACTACTTTCTCCCATCTTTTGGGCAGCGTACGAATGCCGGGTGTAAAAAATTGTTCATCTTTGGAGGCGATCCACGAATCGATCCACTTTTTGATTTCTTCATAAGATCGGAAGTGTTGGTCAGCCAGTTCATGAGCCATTGATCTAAACAGGTGATAATCAGAGGGAGCGATGTCTGGAGAATAAGGCGGGTGGGGTAGGACGTTCCATCTTAATGTTTCCAAGTACGTTTTCACCACTTTGGCAACGTGGAGTCGTGCGTTGTCATGCTGAATCATACCCATGGCTTTCAGACGTTTTGAAATGGCTTGCTGTGTCACTCCCAATGATCGTGCCAATTCTTCTTGAGTTTGACGCGAGTCTTCACTCAGCAATGTCTCCAATTCTGCATCTTCAAAAACTTTGTCTTCCACCACTATGCCGGTCTTCGACATTAAAGTCACCGTTCTTGAAGTGTTGAAACTACTCACGACAGGTTCTCTCACTTATAGCGTCCTCACCATACGTAGTGGAGAGCATTCGATGAGCCTCAGCCGCAGTTTTCTTCATATTGAAACAAAAAAGTAGAACCTCCAGCAAATGGCGAGAATTTGGCTCGTACACTGACATTTTCAATCGCGAACAACTTCACGATGCACACACCACTCAACTAATGTTTGAATGGGGTTATCTTGACAGAGGTCCAAGCTAACTGCGTGACGTCTGCGATCTGCTTCTTTCGACCGCTACTTCCTGTTGTTGCCACCTGTCGGAAAACGGCGGAAGCAAAGTTGTACACCTTGTAGTTGATTTCATCTTTTGAACATTATGACACCTTTAGTACCCTTACCCCAATTTCACCTAGTGCAGAAACTTAGATGGAGGGTAATTCCGCATTTTCTTCTAATACTCTGACCATGATAAGATCAATTTGTACTTGTCCAATTAATGTAAAATGTCATTTCAGTTCAGCAACAGAAAGTGAAATCTGAAATACCGTATGTTCATACATACACATGATTACTATGTAGTGTAGTGTTTATATTTACAGCACATGTACAATATGTGCACCATCCACTTGAATGCATAACTCAATTCAATTCCCCAAGTTACATAAGACATCTGTTAGTGTGATTGGGATGATTTGGGAGATCACACTTGTGATCCTATTTTTGAGGTGGCCCACAATCTTACAGTACTTGATGGCCTTTTTGTGTTTCCACAATTAAAAATCCAGGGATATTAGGTCTGGCAATCATGATGACCATTTACCTATGTAACTTGAATTTTGCCTCACCCTGTATAGGAACCCACTTTCATCCTTAGATGGTAAGCTATATTTGAATATCTGTGCAATAATCATTAATTATTATTGTTTTTTCTAAATTCATTTTTGGCGCATACTTCCTGCTGTGCAATTAATCAGCTTGCGGCAATTTACATACCTTATAGGATATCCATGTACAGTAAAATCATATTGGTGATAAAATCTAAATTCTTTCCAGGAAAAGTACCAAGTGTATAGGAACTACCTTTTTTTATTGTTATGCTCTCTCCTTTGGGAAAGTATGTTCCATTTTATTTATGCTAAGAAGATAATTCCACCCTGATATTAAACTTAATTTTATCATTTGTATTTTGTTTTTAGGTTTTGTCAATGGAACACCAACACAGGCAGGGAAAGGTTCGAATGAATTTGGACAATTTGACAAACCAAGAGGAGGGAGAACCTATAATGAGTGGAGAGACGCAAGAAAAACGAACTCGGTTCTCACTGTCACATGATGAAGGATCCATAGGTTAGTAAATGATGTTTTTTGTTTGTGGAATCTTGAAGGAAGAATCATGCATGTGATGATGATATAAAGCAGATTTCCATGTAGTATCGCTGATGTCCGTTTACCGTATTTCACCTCATAATCGATTTTTTCAGTACAACAATTTGTTTATAATCTTTCATTGCATAATGATCACATCACACGTCAGATAACAAAGCCAATAATTGTGGTAGAGAATCTTTGGACACAGAAGATTACATTTTGTAAGTCCATGCTTCACAACACTGTAGTAAATTATCTGAAGTATATTAATTTAACTGATGCACAAATCAATAAAAATACCCAGTAATGTGGTAACTTTTGTTTCCAGACCATAAAAATGTTTGCTAAACTGTTACCAAGAAATTAATGTGTCAATTTGTACTATTTAATTTTAACATGTACTAATCTTGCACCAAAGACTGTTTAGCAATAAATGATTTTTAAGTAATACCGGAATATTTTTTAAAAGGTTCACATAATGGTCATTCCT
This sequence comes from Lepisma saccharinum, assembly GCF_977018435.1. Taxonomy (NCBI): domain Eukaryota; kingdom Metazoa; phylum Arthropoda; class Insecta; order Zygentoma; family Lepismatidae; genus Lepisma; species Lepisma saccharinum. The sequence goes on from NC_139236.1 coordinate 52,972,317, forward strand.
CATTTTTTTGCAAAAAAAATAGCATAAAAATCAGCTATGATTATGTGGTGGCAGTATGTTGCATGCCTTTTCTGTTTAATAAATTTTAAAATTTATATGCCTGCACAATCTGCAAAGGTTAAAAAGTACCTCTTTGTGATGCTAATATCCTCCTGTCCATATATGAGGCGTATTCGGAAAGTAAGTACCGAAAGGGTGTAAAAAATAAAGTAAAATAGTTTCGTACCTTTTTTTTATTTTCATTGCATTCTACAGACCTTAAACTACTTTTCTACGTAGTTTCCACCATTGTTCAAGCATTTGTCGTAGCGTGGCACTAGTTTTTGTATCCCATCATCATAGAATGTTCCCGCCTGTGACGAAAGCCATCCATGCACTGCTGCTTCGACGTCGTCATCCTCGTCGAAACGCTGACCAGCAAGAAACTTCTTCTTCAGATGAAGAAAGAGATGGTAGTCGCTTGGTGCCAAGTCAGGGCTGTTGGCGGATGAAGAAATTGTTACCAGCCGAATGATGTGATGACATTTTGAGTTTGTTGGGCCGTATGCGGATGAGCATTATCGTGAAGCAACACAATGCCTTCGCTAAGTATTCCGCGTCTTTTGTTTTGAATTGCACGATGCAGCCGGATTAATGTGTCACAGCAGGCATCTTTGTTGGTGGTCTGTCCTCTAGGCAAGAACTCAACCATTCTTGGATAGAGAAAACAAATCACAGACCGGACTTCACAGCCAATTGATTTTCTTGAACATTTCAAATCTTCAGAAAACTACGAAGAAAAAGAATGACCTGCTCCCACGCGTGCCTGTGGCTAACTAATGGATGAAGGACGTCAGCGAGAACTCAACGGTCGCAACTGCATCGCTACAGCGGCAATATTTGCAAACGGTACTTACTTTACGAATACGCCTCGTATGTCACTGATCAGTATCTGAAGACTTAAAATAAACATGAATAAATTACCTTTATTTTACTGCCTGCTTGTCCATATGGGTCAATAATTAGAATCATATTATATTTTGATATCTTAAGTTGCTATGTGAAAAATAGGTTGGTTAGTTATAATCTTTGTTCAGTATTCATCAGAGTACTTTTCCTCGTACCCAAATATCTGCAATGATCTCTTTTCTTCTGACAGGCAACACAAGCGACAACTTGGAAGCTGTTTCAGAAGCAGCATCAAATCACAGCGTTGCATCGTCACTTGAACTGGAAAATGAAGATCAGAATGATAATCTGTCAGATATGGTATCAGCCAATGTTTCTGGAAGAGGAACTCCAAATATTTCAGGTATTTGACATTGAAATAATATTTCATGTTGAGGGGAATAAACAACGTGGTTGATAATATAAGACGTAAGCGAGTTACTAAAGATGTATCCGCGAAACTTACTTGTAAATGTTCTATTAATTTCAGTGGCCATCCCAAGTGGATTGTAGCAGAGGCCACCGAAATTAATAAAACATTTACAAGTAAGTTTCACGGAAATAATATTGTTGACCATTTGCACCACTGTTTATTGATGTTCATAGACATCCCTTACGCAAACTTTGGTCTAGAAAACTATTCAATGGGGGTCAATGGGATTTGGTGACCTGATCACACATCAGCAAATGAAAAGCTGCTCAGCAGGCCTTGTTCTTTAAAAGAACTGTTGCTCCATAGAGTTTAGCCAATTTAAAGTATTCATGATTGATGCAGTGAATGTGGTTTTAGTAATGCGCAGCTGATGTTCCATATTTCCATACTGTTTAAAGTAATTTGGAATATTTAAAAAAATTAAATATAGTTTTTAATTTGAACTGTACCCTATCATTCTACCAAAGTTTCTGCTTTAAAATGTCAATAATTTCACGTAAGATAATTATTTAACGTTTAGTGGACGGAACTTCGTGCAAGTGTATTCCTGTTGAAGCCTGTGCCTTTTCAAACACACATTTTTCAAACTTGCCGCAAAGTACAAAGAACATTGTAGCTCGAGTACTAATTGTTGTACTGAGATGTTTTCTTCGTTAGAGACAGAGCTTTTAGCACAGGTAAAATTTATATATTCTGCCCCCTCCCTCCATAATTAGTGTTAAAGGAAGAAGAATAAAATTGATTTTAAAAAAAATGGCATATGGCTAAGCCTGTGTGCCCCCTTCAAAATAGACCGAAGTGAATGAAAAAATGTAGTGTGTAGAGGTGCTACATTCCTACAACCATGCACAGGTCCGTTGAAATCAGACTGATCCTTCTTTATCTTCAATTTATTCCACAGTAAGAAAAGGGAAACAAAGAACTTTTTCAAATGGTGCTTGTTAGAATTGTAACAATGGATATATTGTTTTGTAATTCTGGGATTTTGCATAACTCTCAGAATAATTCAAGAATATTTAATGTTGGACAGTAAACTGGGTATTTGAGATTGATATTGCATATAATTTCACATTGTTTTGTGTGAAAATGTGATGGGAAAATGCAATTTCCATCTTTTGGAATTTGCCAAAAATAAATGTGTGTAACCTCAGGTTTTTTGCTTTTGTCGAAAATTATATATTCATCGCCCTGCAAACTAAGCATCAATACTTTCTAGATATTTGATAATGTGAAAAGCTGACCTTGGGAATTTTGTGCTTTAAGGTCGTGATACGCCATCTTCACAAATCACAGAGGGAGAAGAAAATGTGCTAAGAAATGTCGGAGAGCCTCGGCAGCCATTGGATCTTCCAGCAACAACAACACGGAAACAGAGTCGCACAGATATAGACGACAAGTTTGGTAAATTTGAAATAAAGAAGCTAATTGAAGGTAAGCTGTAGAACATTAAAAATATGTTCAAAATGATTGTAGTGCTGTAAGAATATTTTTTCATATTCTTGTGAGCCGAAAAAAATCTTACTTGAATTTTACCTTAATTTTACCTACATTCCTAAGGTGTACAGTAAGAATGTTCCAAGAACTAGAAATGAAATGCATACGATCAACATTATGCAAAGAAAATTTGTTGATGCCATTGATAATTTGCTATTAATAAATGGACATATTCATCTTCCTACTAAAGATGCCAACTGAAAGTTCACATTAATTGGACTTTAATAAAAAAAGCAAATTATGCTAAAAACTATCATATTTTGTGGTAACACCTGAATGACCATCTGTTGAGAGTACCATTGAAAATGCTAAATCATTGTCACGAAGGAAAAATCCATGCTTCTTTAAATCTTAGAAATTGGAAAAGTACTAATACTTTTATAAGTGTTGATTACAAAATCTTACTATATTAAATAAAAAACTTATATTTTGTTTGCAATATCATGAAGGTAAGTGCAGTCCTCATAAAGTTCCACCAGGATGTAATAACAAATAATTGAAACATATCAAACTGTCAGTGTGTGTTGTTCTTTTCATTCATTAACTCAGATAAATGTTTGTTCTGCTTAATCCTTTGATGTGCAGACTGTTTTCTGCTATATTAGCCTCAACACATGGGTAATTAGAATATCTTTGTGAGTAATAACAGTAGAATTACATATCAAAGCTTATTTTGTTCAGTATATATTAGGGATGGGCTGATATGAAATTTTGGCCAATACCAATAAAGTACCGATATCAAATTTACAGATACCAATAACTGATATTCTACCGATCCGATATAAAATTCCAAATGGTTTACTGACTGACCTCCTTAATAAATGTACGTTACCAGATACACCAAACTTTTACATTTGAAAAGAATCTGTATATTTAGATATCCACTTTAAACAAAAGTATGGGATAGAGATTACATGTTTATACCCATTAAAATTATAACAAAATGCCACAATATTGCATGAAATTTTAAGATTTGTATACATATATCAGATCTGTAATTTTACCGACATGCCTTTATAAGCTGATACCGATAGAGTACTGATTAATCTGTCCCATCCCTAGTATATACATATATATACAGGGTGACTTGTAATTAGATGTATTCCCTGAAAGGGGTTAAAGTAGAGGCAATTTGCAAGAAATTGACCATATGATACCCCATTCGAAAATTAGTAGTTTTCGAGATAATTGCATTTCTATTGTTTCTTTAAAAAATGACAATTTTCCACATAAAAAGATGAATTGATAAAAAAAACTGCTCATTGTATGGCACATATTTCAACATTTTCTGATAGCTAACAAATAAGTGTTTCGTTGAAAAAAAAGTTTTTCCCAAATAACAATCAAATGTAAGTAACGGGTGAGTCTAAACTTACAAGTGGTGATAAAAAAAATACACTCTTAGTTTACTGGGCAACGTATTATTAACAAAAATGGTATGACACGAAGTGTACAAATTACTTAAATTACTTCCTTGAGTCATCAGCTATCCTACAAGGTACAAATGTTGCTAACATTCACATTTGTGTACAAGAAATAACACTTGATTCATTTTCATGTGAATGGAATCAATGAACATTACAATTAAATAACATTACACATCTTGCTCAAAGTGGGCACCTCTGTTACGAATGCAGGCATGCAGGTTTTTAAGGACATTCGGTCTCGTAACTCCGGTAAACTCGCAAGAAGAGCTCAAGAAGAGGATCTTAACAGCTGGTCAACACATCAAGGACACCATCACATCACGAGTTATGAGACCAAATGTCCGTAAAAACCTGTGTGCCTGCATTCGTAAAGGAGGTGCCCACTTTGAGTAAGATGGTGTAATGTTCATTGATTCCATTCACATGAAAATGAATCAAGTGTTATTTCTTGTACACAAATTTGAATGTTAGCAACATTTGTACCTTGTTGGATAGCTGATGACTCAAGGAAGTAATTTAAGTAATTTGTACGCTTCGTGTCATACCATTTTTGTTAATAATACGTTGCCTAGTAAACTAAGAGTGTATTTTTTTTATCACCACTTGTAAGTTTAGACTCACCCGTTACTTACATTTGATTGTTATTTGGGAAAAACTTTTTTTTTCAACGAAACACTTATTTGTTAGCTATCAGAAAATGTTGAAATATGTGCCATACAATGAGCAGTTTTTTATCAATTCATCTTTTTATGTGGAAAATTGTCATTTTTTAAAGAAACAATAGAAATGCGATTATCTCAAAAACTACTAATTTTCGGACAGGGTATCATATGGTCAAATTTCTTGCAAATTATCTCTACTTTAACCCCTTTCAGGGAATACATCTAATTACAAGTCACCCTGTATATTAGACTATAAGGTTTTGCTGATAAATAGCATATATGCTTTAGTAATTACAAAAAGAAGAAAGTTTAAAAGTACAATTTTCTCATGTGCTTACTTTCAGGGGATGAGACAGTGTCGATGGTGAGCGATACGTGGAGCACTGATGTCCTGGCGAGTGACAGCGAAACAGTGGAACAGTCAGAGCGCACCTTCCCCCACGCAGAGGACCACCCTCCTCGAGCATTTTCGGATGCCTCACAGGTATTCATTCCACACATTGCATCCTCTGGAATCCTGCGCGAATTCGGTGAAGAATACAGGAATTACTTGAAGGAGCATGCCTCTGTTTGGGGCAGTTTACTCAAGTATGAGAGCACAAATAATGTGAGCATTTGGTATCAGGTACAAGAGCAGAATAAATCCAATTGTTCTAAAGCCCCACCTCATGTGTAAAAACCATGTGCGTGTAGATTGTATAATGTGTGGATTACCGCTAGGATACTCTATGAGTGTGCCCAGGATTCTAGTAATGTAGCCTTTTGTTAAATGGCAGAATGCCAAACCTCATGTTATTACCTTATCACTAGAGGCATGAGATTTTCGCATTGAGCATCAATTGTGCATATAATCTCTTATTGGTAGGGTAACTACTACTCCTGGCATGGTTTTAACAAGGTTTTTAGTAGCATGGAGTAAAATTAAATCTCTTGATGTGCATGATATTTCAGTCTGATAGCAAAAAAAAATATATGGTAATGTTTTGTTTTGTTTTTTCAACAGAATAACCAAAGTGCTGTGTTTATTTTTTGTCTGTTCATACTTTCATCTTTAGTTGAACAGTGATTTTATTTTTATTTGTGACAATGACAGAAACACTATGCATATCTAGAGTTAATAGATTTTTAACCGACTGATCTGTCTTTGGAGGATTTTAGAAGGACACTTCACAGGAATTTTTTTTTATGCTCAGAAGGCTAATTAGAACTGCACTTCCAGTTTAAAGTGGAATCTGAACCACTGCGCAATGTGCCTTCACCAAGAATCAAATCCTAAACTCCTTGATTACAAGGTGACAACATTAGCCACCACACTACCAGGGACATCTTGGCATGCTAATAGGGTGGTACTGCTTCGCCTGTACCGTTCACTTATCAGGTCAAAGCTTGATATATTCGTTTGTCCGTCCATCTCAGCTTCACATCCTAGACACCGTCCATCATTCTGGTATTCGTGTATGTTCCGGTGCTTTCTGTACCAGTCCTGTCGCCAGTTTATGTGACATCTGATCCATTGCTGTCTGCGAAGACCGCAACTTATATTGAATTACTTCCTCCATCTTGGCTTGATGCCCTCGCATCTGTCACATCATACCGTCTCCGACAAGAGAATACTGGCTGTGTACAGACTACATTCTCGTGCCTCTAGACCATTTGGTGTTTATGCAGACGAGCTCCTGTCAGCACTTGGTGTTGGTAGTGATCTTACAGGCATCTCTCCACTCTTACCGCCTCTCCTAACTTGGGAGTTTCCTGCACCTTCAATTAACTTGTCTCTTACTGCCCTCCCAAAGGCAGAAATACCAATAGTCTAATACCAGCAGGTTTTTTTTTAGATCTTCAATCTCAGTACCCCATTTTAATGTGTTTTACACGGATGTCCAAATCTTCAGAATCGGTAGGATGCACCTTTGTTGTGGACTCTCAAAGTTACAGTTTTGTCCTACACCCTGCCTGTTCCATCTACAAGGCAGAACTGTATGCAGTCCTCAAGGCATTGGATTTCGCTGATATTCACATTCTGAAGAAAGTCCTTATGTGCACAGATTCCGCCAGTATGCTCCAGAGTCTGGAATATCCGAATTCCAGGCATCCTGTAGTGCAGCGTATCTTTTGACTGCTAGTGTCATTGTGTGCCAGAGCTGAAGTTTGCTTCTGTTGGATCCCAAGTCACATGGGCTCCAAGGGGAACGAAGCAACCGATGCTGCCTCTAAGTCTGCTGAGGCAGACGGCGACGTTCTCATCCACCTTCTGCCATATAGGGACCTTCAGAATATTTTTTTGCTGTTCCATTCTTAACATGTGGCAGGCCGAGTGGGATAGGATAAGGGGATGCAAGCTTCAAGCTATTACCCGTTCCTCGTGCCAAGAAGTCATCTTAACATGGCTCCAACTAGGATATAGCCATCTAATGCATAGTAATTTTCTGCAAGGACTTGATCCTCCATCGTGCTGTACTTGGGACGTTGTTTTAAGGACGTTGTTTTAAGTGTTCGACACATTCTTCTCGAATGTGCCAATTTTATTTACCTCCGGCAGTATTTGCCATCCATGTTGGGTGACGATAACACTTGTTTTACCGAATATTTTTAGATTTTTGAGAAAAACAGGCCTCTTGCACTGTTTCTTAGTTTTTAAACTATACTGACCTTTTTAATGTGTTGTGTTTGTCCATGCAAGTCCATTTACAACTTACATTTTTAAATTTTCTAAAGGGGGTTATTAGATAAGGAGATCTTCCCTGCATACATTGAAGTATGCCAAATGACCGACGCACCCAAAAATTTTAATTCAATAAATCACACTATCAGGGAGGCTCTTTATCACTTACAGCAACCAGGAATGCTACATTATGTAATTTGAATTGGTGCATCTGTTGTATATTCTGTGTCAGAATGGTAATAGTCAAGAATGCTACAAAGTGTTGTTTTTTTAAGTTGGGGAAAGAGAATGGAAAATACAAAATCAGAAAAAGATCATGCCTCTGCATTGAACAATAATATCAAATCCTCAAGAGATATATACTTCTCGCATTCTATAGCCCCATATACCTTTAAAAATTGTAGTAGAACTGAATTCTGTAATGTTTTGTAGAAAGATTCATTTACTGCCATAACAATTATGGTCCCTCTTAAAGGTACAGTTCTGCTGGTTGTAGGGAGAAAAACCTAGTACTTACTTGGTGGTCTGTGTCAATTACATTTTAATATTGGAAGTTATTGTGTAGTAATGAGTCATTTACCAGTAATGTGTTCTGTATATGAATAGAGTATTCTATATATTTTATGAATATGTTGGTTTAGTTCTTGAAAGTGTCTTTTTTTACTTTTTATGTTACTTGTGTCTGTATTTCCAATGTTGGACCTGTATGAAATTTTAATTTATGTCTGTAAGATACTGATACAAAATTTACCAATAACCAATATTCTAAATACGGAGAAAACTAGTACTCACTTTTATCCGCAAAGCTGTTTTTTCTTCTTTTTCGATTAATTTCAGTGGCCACTGCCACCATCCTCGTTTGAACTTGCTGTGCTGTTGCTTGGCGTGCATCTTTTTAATTAATTAATTTAATTAATCGAAAAAGAAGAAAAACAGCTTTGCGGATAAAAATGAGTACTAGTTTTCTCCGTATTTATATACTACCACGTCTCTCTTTTCCCAATTATGAACCAATATTCTGTTGATCAGATATAAAATAACACCTTGAATGGATAATTCACCCCCTTAACACATATGTAACCAGGTGACTATTATCGGTTTTGCTGGAGTAAAATAAATTACATATTTTGAAATTTACTTTACAAAATCATGGTAGAGTGAAAAGTTTTGAGCCTCACAGGGAAGGGGTGTTTGAGCTACAGTTTCTCATTATGATTTTATACATAATCTCTATAATAACCCCCTACCCCTTCCCCCCAGATCAATGCACTTATGCATTCTGTGCTGCCATTTGTTTACAGTCATCTGGTAGAATGATTTGTCCTGAGTCTCTCACCACTGAATGACCACCTTCGTCCGTGTGGAAGTGACGTCCTCGAAGTGAATTCTTCATAGCAGAGAAAATATGAAAATCTGACGTGGCAGGTTGGGGGAATAAGGTGGATGGGGAAGTGCAGTGAAGCTACACTCTACCAAAGCAGCCTGAGCAGCGAGGCCTTGCCAACAGAGTTACCGAATCACGCCCGTGTCGGCCAATCTCTTCTCTGACACTTCATTCATTTTCAACCTGACAAAAAAATAGAAGAAAACATGTGAATTTCATAAAAGTTCGCACAGTGTGTCCTAAATCACAAACCTTAGATCCTCCAAAATTTTAACTACCTAGCATCACTCCTTCCATGTGAGACTCAAAACTTTTCACTCTCCCCTCGTATATTAAATTATAGGAGGACTGACACAAAATAAACTTGACTGAAGAATCTTGTGGTAGCAACAATCAGTTTTACAATGTTTCGTAATATGCTTTAACAGCAACCCATGTTGTGTGTTTCAGTTTCATTACCCCAGACTTTGACTGACCGATACCAATGCCAATATTTAGTTATCAGACCATATCAGTGACATTGGTATCAGAAAGTATCAGTTAGAATTTATTTATTGAAAACCTGTTGATACTTTTCTTTCGTGGACGCAGAGTCTAGTTATGCTGGAAATAGGTTGAAAATGGTATTGGGGGAGTCGTACTATATACAGATGATGGTGAGGTTCTGTATTGTGAAGATCTCTTATAGCATTTTGTCGAGAAATGGCTGATTTGAAAACTGAACATATCAAATTGGCAAGTTCTTCGAAGAATTGAACAACATCAGTGTCAGAAACATTTGACATGTTAATTGATGCTTGGTATGGAGGTCATTCCATGCCAAATCATCACAAAAAGTGAAGTTTTCAACCCGACCATCCCAGATTTTCATGAAATTTGATAGGATGGTAGAGGACATGAAGTAACTTACATGCGTAAAATTTTAACCCTCAGTGATACACGATGTTTGTACAGCAAGGTTACCAACTTCATAATGGATGTCAAATTCATGCTTACAAGGTCAACAAAAAAAAAAATGATATCTTTTCTTCTAATTGTGGTATAACTTTCATCTTAGGCTTATTTTGAAACTAAGGGAGCATAGTTTTCATAAGAAATAGTCTCATATTATAATATTGAAATTTTCATTTCAAGGTGGCACCAAAATTCACCTTGAAAATTAAAAAGAAGAATATCTCGAAAATGGTGAATTGTACACAGAAAGTGAAGATAACCTTGAAATGAAAATTTCAATATTTTCATATGAGACTTTCTTATGAATACTATGCTCCCTTAGCTTCAAAATAAGCCCAAGATGAAAGTTATACCATAATTAGAAGAAAAGTTTTTTTGTTGACCTTGTAAGCAAAGCATAAATTTGACATTTTTTATGAAGTTGGCAACCCTGCTGTATGAACACCATGTATCACTGAAGGCTAAATTTTTACTTTTACACATGTAAGTTACTTCATGTCCTCTACCATCCTGCCAAATTTCATGAAAATCTGAGATGGTCAGGTTTGGAGCTGTGATGATTTGGCATTGAGTGACACATAGACAGTTTTCAGAGGGAAGGCAATTTGTGGAAAACAACAATCGTTCAGCCTGGCCCTGATCCTCAATCATTGACAAAAACATGGAAAAGTTATGTGATAAACATTACACAAATACTATTACATCCATGGTCTTGACCAGACTCCAACAGTAGTGAAGAGAACATTACCAGAGTTGTTGAATGGATTAATCTTGCACCATGACAATGTACTGGCCCACAAAAACTTGTATCTGCAGCTGTTTTTGGCAGGTAAAGAAATCTCGGAATTTGTACACCTCCCGTACGTGCCAGATCTTGTTCTTTTTTACTTTTTCTTCGCTTCCAAAAATCAAATCTGCACTTAAGAGAACCCATTTCACATCAGTTCGAGAGGAACAAAGAAGAAAGGGTACATGTCCTGAAGGGCATTTTCAAAGATGTCTTCTAGTTCTGTTCCAAGCAGAGGTAACATCAAATGTGAATGTGTGTGACAGCATGCGGGGACTACTTTGAAGGCGATACCACCTGGAAATGTAATTACATATGGTCATAGTCTTGTTTCTTTTGTGTCATACCTTGTATGTTCACATATGAAAACCATAAAACAGTGTGCTATTTACATTTACAAAATTATCATCAATTTTACTGATAAATCTTTACTGGTATTCCTATATTGACCAATACTGAATGATTATCAATAAGCCTATAATTTAGCCACTTCATTCTGATCATTCATACTTACCCATATTCCATCTCTCCTGTCCAAGAAAGAAGAAGAAAACTGACGTTTCATTTTGTCTAAAGCAATATACAGTTAGAGAAAAATTGTCGTCATTATTGAAAAGCATGCTGAAATTCCTACAACTTATACCCTATCTGAAAAATATTTCATTCATCATTATGGTCTGTTTTAATCATTCCATTACATTTATAGTTTTCTCCTCACTAGCATATTTCAAATTTAATGCATAGCACTACTTTTTTTTGTATTATTTTCTTATACTGAGCACTGCACTGGAAAGCATGTTGCATATGTGTAATGTATACTATGATCATTATGCCCATTCACTTATAAATGAAACTTAGAATTGAAAAATACATCTAAACATGCTATTAAAGATTGTAATAGAAATTGGAAAAGTGAGCTACAGAACTTGTGTGAGACATTGTTTATAAGAAACGAAAATTTAATTTTTGAAGGAAATAAAATGAGAGCCTCTGTTTTTGCAGCATCTTCTGGATGTGTCTGAAACTGCTTCTGAAGCATGGAGCACTGATGTCTTGGCATCTGATTCTGAACGCCTTGGGGAGGTGGATACTGATGATACAGGAAGTGTGGCAAGGTACGTTTCATGATGCGTGTCATAAGAAGAATATTAGAGGAGAAATTCTCAGAAACAATCTTCTAGAAATTTTCATTTCAGTCTGTAAAATTGTATTGTTTCAAATGAGTCAACTAACATAGTCTGTAAGATGATATTCTTACTATTAAATATGAAAGAGCACACAAAATGTAATGAAAAATGTTGTGCCACATTAGTCACTGTTCCTTGCAAACTGAAGTCTGATTTACCAGTTGCTTTCCTCACTCCATTGGGTCTGAAGATATGAACAAAATATTCATGAAAAGTCACTGTACACAATTGAAGTTTTAATAATAATAATATAATGCATATTTTAGTTCTTACAACTCAATTAGCCAATATTTTTTCATACATTAGCCATTCACACACTGGTAGGAGTTACTTTTTAGAAAGTTCCAAATGTGATTTCATTTGAAGATGAATCTTATTATATATAATGAGCCACAGAGCACATGTCATATAGGCAAAATCTCCTAGGATCTGCTAGAACACATGAACATTACCATGTAAGTCTATTGTATTATTCTCTTCATATTGTGCATTCATGCCCCTTGCTTTCAGGCATATTTCTGTATTACTAGTTTGTCAATCCTACTGATGTGATGCTCATACATAATAACCTAGTCTTGAGAAACTCGTGCACATAGTAGTGGCCAGCTAGCACTCGTGTGTACTGTAAGTTTTCCTTCTACACACTGCATGAACATCATACAATCGACAAAACTTTCTGTCTTGCTCCTTCCTTTCTGCCTCTTGGATGACTTGCTTGCTCTACACGTGCATGCAAGAGTGCTTGTTCTTTCACAATTGCAGCAGGTTGACCAGGCCTATAGTAACCCATTATGCAGGGTTGTGCATTCAAATGGCCTATTTGCTAGTCTTCAGACAGTATTGCCAAGTTCTTTGTGTTTCCTGGCCAGATATATCAGTTCAAATCAGTTTTTCCTTTTTTTTTTCGTTGAAAAGATCGGAGTTCTATCATAATTAAGATACTTTAACCATGCGTCAGAATTCAAACTCAGTATTAGCACAATAGGTAGCTATGGTGCTATATTGAAAAGGAAATTTGAATTTACATATGCTGATGAATAGTGTTTATGTTCAAACAATAATAAATACCTTTATAATTATTATATTGATAAAAAACTAGAGATAACAAAAGTTACAAGAGCATCAATTATGCATTTGATTAAAAGAACATTTATAACATTTATTTATATGAAGAAAACATTTCTATATTATCTCCTTGTGAGGTAGAGTAAGTCTTTTTCTTAATATTTTTACATGCATCAGTTCTACATCTGAGTATACTCAATATGTCAATTTCTTCAACCAGGTTTACAAGATGGCTTCCATTCTTCAATTTTTAAAACTCCACATATGGTTAATTCACATCCAAAATGCAGAAGATATTTCTCTCACTTTTGTCTTATTTCTCAAAACATTCATTTGAGGTAATGCATTATTCATCTACTAGCTTGATAATGCAGATGCAAGCAGATAATAATTTCCTGCTTCCAATTTTTAAACTTGGCATTTTTCACAAGTTCCAAATCTGTTTTAAAGATTATGCTATTATAAAAGCATTTTCAAGCTTCTGTTATGAACAAAATGTCTCTATATAGTTTAAACAAACTATTTAAGATTACCTTGCAAAGTATAATCTTTCAAAGTATCAAGATTTATACAAATATCAATCCTTCACCAATAGCCACATTTTTACTTATCTTCCATCCATCATGAGATTCCTCAAAAGTCACAGACAACTAGTATTAGAGCAACTAGTTCAAGCCAGATTTTTTAGTATGTGTTATCTTCAATTGTTTTTGTTTTATATTTTTGTCCATAAGTGCTTAACAGCTTGAATGTTCGTGTAGTAAATGTACATATTTGCTCTGTTACAGCTATTTTACTATGTATATCACAATATACTTATCTAATGATTACAATTACCATTTTTTGAATGTTGATACAAAATACCAAGTATGACATCATATTATACATTGAACAATTTTAAAGAGTTGACCTTTGTATATAAACCTTGATGCCAATGCAAATGTACACAATTTCAATAAATTTAATTATAAATTTGAATGCATCATATCTTTCTTGTCTGAAAGAACACATATGATTGAAGATACAGGGTAAGTCAAAATGATGGACCCGATTTCAGATATTTATTCTGTGAAATATAATAAACAAATGTTCATGATTGGGAAAATAGAGACGCGGTAGTATATAAATACGGAGAAACTAGTACTCACTTTTATCCGCGAAGCTGTTTTTTCTTCTTTTTCGATTAATTTCAGTGGCCACTGCCACCATCCTCGTTGGAACTTGCTGCGCTGTTGCTTGGCGTGCGTCTTTTGTTCGTAGTTCTCTGGCTGCCGTTAGGTGCGCTGCTAGGTGCGCTGTGCGTCTTGGTGCGTCGTCTGCTATTTCCGGGTGATAACTGCTGCAGTAATGGAATCCAAGTATGGTGCGCTTGCCCGCTATCGATGTTTAGTTCGTGCGGGAAGTGCATTATGGCGTGCGTTTCCTTGATTTTGGTGTCTATGAGGGTGTTGGCAGTGTGTTTGACTCGAACCTTTTGAATTTTATGGCTATTGTATTTGATATGTCTAGCAAGACCAGTAGTGGGTTGGGCTTTTTTTGCATCTGCTAGGTGCAATAGGTACAATAGAATTGTGAAAAATGCAGTGAAATCTAGTGCCATACTTAGTGAACAAGACCACAAATTCCTCCTCAATCCCCACCCTTCACCTGCCATTGCCTATGGCATTCCTAAAACTCATTAACCTGGAATCCCCATGCGACTTATAATAGCTGGCTTCAATTACCCCACAGTTCACCTAACAAACTGGCTAAAAAACAAAATATCTCATTTCAACCACAAACTTACATACGTGTTCCGCAACAGTGCCGATGCTAAAAATCTGGTAACTTCAATAGTGCAAGCTGACAGTGCAAAATTAGCCAGCATTGATATACAGGGAGGTTATTTCAGTCGTTCACCGCCAGCGTGTCGGCCGTTCGGTGGACTCTTCATGCAACAGGTCCCGGCAAATTGCGTTCAGGAAGTCCGTAACAGAAACCGCTTGTTTTGTAATGTTTCCACTTTTCACAATTACAGTTACAATTACAATTGAAATAAGCACGTACCTTGTCGCAAGGATGCTGTGTGTGTGTGGAAAAGGTGTCCTCCCAAATACAAATATTTCTGGCACCTTATTTCTGACAGAAAATCTTAGATTAGACATCGTTACTTTATCGTCAGTTGTCAGAAAGGGAAGACAGCATCCCGGCGCATAAAGCAAACCGAAAGCGTAAAATGATATTTAAAAGTAATAATAATGATGATCACTAACCTCCTGTGTTATAAGAGATGTTGAAAATGACCTCCTTTAACAGCAATACAACACGTTTCTTAGGTTCAAGAGATCCTGTCTATCGTAATTCCCTGACCACTTTTCTGCAAGAATTCGTTTTCACGTAATTATCGTACATAAAAACTCTCTGTTCAAGACTATATTTGTTTAACGACATAACTAATGAATGAATAACAATTAACACGCAATAAAGCACTGGCCATGAGTAGCACATTACAATAACACAGTATAAGCAACACGTGTACTGATAAACGCAAACAGAAGTGAACATGAACGTACACTGACGTCTGGTAGCCGACAGTGTTGCTAACCATTTTTCGGCAATGTCCCTACAGACGTAGTCAAAATGTCCCTACAACTGACCAAATGTCCCTACGCCAAGTAAAGCGACTAAAAAAATTATCACCTCATGAGCATACAAAACAGAAGATAAAATATACACATTTACTTACCAAATCTTTCTGCTCGGTGCTTCCACAATTAATGAAGGAGCGAATTTACATTTGCCTATCCTAACTTAACCTAACCGTACCTGGAAGCGGCCCCGGCGCCTACCCAGCATCGAATAACATGGGTACCTGGGGGAAACCCTGGGGGGTAAAGGCGGTCAGGGGCGTGATGCTGATCACATCACCCCCACTCACGACCGGATCAAGAAAGTGTGGGGCGTTACCCTCACACTCCCTACATGTCTTCATGGCGTGGTGCTATGCACAGGGGAACACTTTACCTTTTTTGTACCTGAATGGTTCGTGGGGCTATCCGTCAATGGTTTGTTGGGCTACCCGTTTTTCGAGCCCAAATTTTAACTATGTTTGCCTTGCCTAACCTAACTTAACCTAACCTTACCGAGAATGCTCAGTGGGGCTATTCCTGAATGGTTTTGCGGTAATTGTGATTACGAACCGATAAAAAATATTTTTTTCGTAGCACTTTAACATCATCGAAGACGCCATTTTAGTATCCTGCAATTTTATGATTGATGTAATGTTGCCAAATTTACCTGTAATCAAATCAGTTCTTCTACATCGTGATTGTCGCTGTCACATGTAAGCACGTTCTTTGGGCAATATACTGAAATGAATAAGTTTATTAATTAGCCCTCCTGCACACTCCACCTAACAATCTGTATAACATTAACAACTTTTTTACTGTTCTCTTCCGCTATTCTTACACAATCCATGCTCTCCAAGTATGAAATCAACAGTGTGGCAACGCTGTAGACAGCGTAACTAATTGTAATTTGTTCATATCAACAAATATGGCTACCATACTTGTATACGGAGAATCATTGCGAGAATTGAAATGCTTATTTTACAACTTCTACACGTTAATTAACATTTTTTCCCCCTCACCCCAACATGTTAACTTGAGATAAATCATCACGAATAATTATTTCGTGAGTATAAGACGTAGCATAGAAATTACAGAAGGGTCCGGTATTGTAAATTCTTGCCTTAATGAATAATAGGGGTGTGCGGGACAGAATTTTTTGGGTCGGGATGGGATCGGGACGGTAATTTTTTTAAATCCCGACATTCGGGACTGAAAAATTTGCAATTTCCCGACCAAGTCGGAAAATTTTCGGGATGGGAAATGTTCGAAATTTCCCGAAGCACTTGAAATCTCGAATTTTACAAGTCATTTTCACTTTAAGTGATTGTTTTTGCATTTCTAGAATAAAAACTTACAATTTTCGATAAGTTCCAGAAACTTACAAGGCAGAAAACGTCGAGAATTAACGACTTTTTAAAGTAAAGGATCCCGCACACCCCTAATGAATAACGTTGAGTCGTTTACTGTTGATTATGTTATTTGAAGTCATACATGCTGCTGCTGTGCAGAGATAGATGTTGGTTGGTGATGCTGTATTTCCTGCAGTCTTTAACAATTCTGGTCCATTTTATTTCCCTTTTTTGTTTTTGTATCACTTAACATTGAAAATATTCTTTCCGTTTCCGCTTTAGAATGTGGCAATGTTAGCACTATTTTCGCGAGAGTGGAAATGTTTTCAAAAAGGAACTTGCCTTCAAAGTTTTTGGTAACCGATAACATGTTCCAAAATTCTGATGGAGATTTGTTAGTTAGTTCTTTTTTCTCCTCTTCGCTAAAGTATCCAGATAAACTAATTCATAAAATGTCATTTACCAAGATTGAAAAAAGTACCTACGTTTTCCCTCATTTGGCAAAATCTGTCCCTACGTTCCTACGCGGGCGAAATTTAGTGAAAAGTCCCTATGCTTAGGGACATGTCCCTACGGTTGGCATCACTGCCGACACGTGCAGTATGAAGCGCCCTCTCGCGGCTGACAACTCACCCAACCCCCGATAAGCTGCCGGCGCTGTCGCGACAACTGAGGATAAAGTAGCGATGACTAATCTAAGATTTTCTGTCAGAAATAAGGTGCCAGAAATATTTGTATTTGGGAGGACACCTTTTCCACACACACACAGCATCCTTGCGACAAGGTACGTGCTTATTTCAATTGTAATTGTAACTGTAATTGTGAAAAGTGGAAACATTACAAAACAAGCGGTTTCTGTTACGGACTTCCTGAACGCAATTTGCCAGGACCTGTTGCATGAAGAGTCCGCCGAACGGCCGACACGCTGGCGGTGAACGACTGAAATAACCTCCCTGTAGTAGATATGTACAGTTCAATCCCCATAGACCTAGCACTACGTTCGGTGGAAAGATGGCTGACAACTAACAGAATCCTGGCCCTAGAGGTACAAGAGATAACCAGGCTATTGGAAGTTTGTCTAAAACACAATTACTTTCAGTTTGAAGATAAATTCTACAACCAACCCGAGGGCCTTGCGATGGGCAACCCGCTATCAGCTCCTTTAGCCAACATCGTCATGCACCTGGCTGAAAAAGAGATACTCCACACTCCAGAACTACAACACATCCGATATGGAAGGTACGCGGATGACACAATAGTTGTATACAAAAAGGCAGAAGAACTCAACCTCCTAGTGAACAAACTAAATAACATCCACCCCAGGCTCAACTTCACCGTAGAGCATGAAAAACTTGGTAAAATCAACTTCCTGGACATCACCATCAGCCGTGCACTTAACAAATTCACAACCACCGTCTACAGAAAACCGGATGCAGGCAACCAGTACATACATGCTCTCTCTAGCCATCCCCCTAAGCAAAATGCCAATGTGTGGCTAAACTTTTATCGAAGAGCCTTCTCCTACTGTGGCAAAGAAGAGGATCTACGAGAGGAGATAGCCACCATCACAGAAATAGCCCTGAAACATGGCTACACTGAATCACAACTTTCCACTTGGTGCAGTAAGGTGGAAATACAGGTCAGACACCCTAACCTACCACAATCAACCCATCCACAAGCAACCCAGCCACAACCAACCCCCAGCGACCAATATAAATGGTTTGCCTTCCCCTACCATCCCACCACTTCCAACCGCATAGCCAAAGCCCTTCTCCCTTTTGGCATCAAAGTAACGCACAAACCCAACTCCAAAATAACTGATAAACTGAACAAGCACAAACGGTACTTCCTCTCCCCCCTTGACAACCCAGGTGTATATGATGCAGAGTGTGAATGCAAGGCTCATTACATCGGCAGGTCCATCAGATCTGTCAATGAAAGAATCCAACAGCACCTAGCAGATGCGAAAAAAGCCCAACCCACTACTGGTCTTGCTAGACATATCAAATACAATAGCCATAAAATTCAAAAGGTTCGAGTCAAACACGCTGCCAACACGCTCATAGACACCAAAATCAAGGAAACGCACGCCATAATGCACTTCCCGCACGAACTAAACATCGATAGCGGGCAAGCGCACCATACTTGGATTCCATTACTGCAGCAGTTATCGCCCGGAAATAGCAGACGACGCACCAAGACGCACAGCGCACCTAGCAGCGCACCTAACGGCAGCCAGAGAACTACGAACAAAAGACGCACGCCAAGCAACAGCGCAGCAAGTTCCAACGAGGATGGTGGCAGTGGCCACTGAAATTAATCGAAAAAGAAGAAAAAACAGCTTCGCGGATAAAAGTGAGTACTAGTTTCTCCGTATTTAAACAAATGTTGTTGTGAGACATGTGCTAAGAAAGGTAAACTGTCAAAGTTTTTTTCAAATAAATCACAAGTGTTATATGTGAGCACCTCGCGTAACACTGCACACATCAAGCAGATAGTCTATCTCCTGCCAAACCTTGTGTAGCATGTTGCGGTCAATATCAGCAATGGCTGCTGTGTGATGCGGGCACGCAGGTCATCCAATGTTGTTGGTAGTGGTGGTACGTAAACCTGATCCTTGACAAACCCCCACATGGGTCAAGTCGGGGGAACGAGGTGGCCAATGAAGGAGAGGTCGATCCTCCGGAGATGCACGGCCTATCCAACGTTGTTCCAATGCCCCATTGAGATGGTCCCGAACGCTGCCATGGTAATGCGCAGGGGCACCATCCAATTGGAGAATGAAATCTGCGCTATCCTTTGCAAGCTGTGGAAGGAGCCATAGTTGCAGCATATCAAGGAAAACAAGTCCTGTCACAGTACGTTCATGGAAGAAAAAGGGCCCATAAATCTTTTCATGGGAAATGGCACAAAAGGCATTCACTTTGGAAGAATCGCATTCGTGTTCCACAAATTCATGGGGTTAGCAGTTCCCCAAATCCTTACATTGTGTCTATTCACTTTCCCTGAAAGGTGAAAAGTTGCTTAATCACTGTAAATTAACCTCTCAGAGAACCCATCCGTTTCCATTAATGCGAGGAAATCAGCACAGAAGGATGCGCGCAAAGTATAATCAGTGTCTTTTAAGGCTTGAACTAGTTGCAAGCGGTAGGGTTTCATTTGTAAACGTTTCCGCAGAACCCGCCAGACGGTTTTCTGTGGAAGTTGAAGTTCTCTCGCTGCCCGTTAGGTGGACTTCTGTGGACTCTGCACGAAACATGTGCGCACTCGTTCCACTGTCTCTTCCCCAGTCGATTTTTGTTTACAGATGCAGCCCAAATCTCTGAAATGTTCATACCACTTACGAATGGCTTTCCCAGTAGGTGGTTCTCCCCGAAATTTGATATGAAAATGCCGTTGCAGACTAATCACAGACTTGTTCACATGATAATCAAGCACACAGAAAGATCTCTGTTCTCCAGTCAACGCCATTTTCCTGCTCGCTGCTGACTCCTAGCTGTAGGAAGTGGAAACACTGCGTGGAAGCTAAACTTTCAAAGTTAACCTTTCGAAGCGCATGTCTCATAATAACATATGTTCATTAGATTTCACAGAATAAATTTCTGTAATCGGCTCCATCATTTTGACTTACCCTGTATTTGTTTTTCATATTGCCAGTCAAAAATAACTGTTATGACTAAATTATTATAAATATTGCACAAATGTGGAACTTTGAACTTAGCCTAACCATTTTCAAATGTTGTTATGACAATGTATTATTTTTATTGTCATAATACCATTTTAGCATCTCTGCTAAAATGGGCTTCTGAATTATGCCCATCAATATCGGAGACTTAAAGAATACATACATTCCATCTCCCATCACTGATTCCCAATTAATGACATGATACTCCAGTACAGAAGTGTAACACCTGACATGCATTATTCTGCATACCTGTTGTCTTCTCCATGATAATGTTTATTGCTGCTTCAACATTAAGAATAAATCTAAAACACTGTTAATTTTTTTAAAAAAACACATGCTGACTACAAGTCCACTGTCACTTGCTGTCAAAGAAACTCAAAATTATAAGTGAAACAGTACTTTTCTCACAGTATGTATTAGTTGTAAATGCATTTTTTCAAATGCACACATTAACATGAGCCTTGTTTAGAGGAGCTGAAGAAAACACTGTGAACACTCACATGTGATAATTTAGAGTTCCACATTGTTCATGAAAAATATTTTGAGTGCCTGTCAGTTTCAGTGGAACACTCACAATCCACAATTGACTTTACCATTTTCTCTCCTACAATGCCTCTAAGTACATAAGTTTTTTTCTGCAAGTAACACAGAACTCAAATAATTTACACTTGTAACAACCGAAAAATATAAGTTCCTTTGGCTGTACAAAAATGTTTTTTGGGGATTTTTTGATCACTGAAAGTGATTATTAGAATTTACAAAAGGTCAAAGTGATGCAAGATATCACCTGCACTGGTAAATACAGTCAGTTAGGGTTAGATAATGAGGTAAGTTTAAACAAAGTTATTTCCATGTTCCAGATCAGATGACACTGCAAGGTCAGAGGTGGAAGTTGAAGCTCGAGGTGAACCTGAAGGAGGTGAAGAAACACCCCCTCAGTGTGCACGTAAGTTGATTTTTTAAATTTAATTTTATTTACTTATTTATTATTTTTGTCGCACCCCTTCTTACAAAAGAACAATGGAATAAGTTGTTAATTTGTATATGAGAATCATAGCAATGGAGTTAATTCTTCCTCAAGAGTGCCTATATGCAGACACACACTCTTCCTGATTCACTTGTTCTGTTGTGTTTTACAGTAAAAATAATTTATGAGAACATACAATTTTGATGTTTGACATGGAGGAATTTGACAAGAGTGCTTGGATTTTTTTTTTTTAATTCTTACTGTAACAAGATGAATATATCATAAAAAGAATTAGTTCATTATTAATGAGTTGCTGTTTTTCTCTTACCACCTATACTGGACTATAAGACAAGGTACACAATCAGTATCGGTCCATATTGGCATATAGATGTGTTCATTTATTAGTAAAATTACCCATAAATTTACTGATCTCATACTTGTATAAATAGCATGTAACTTGGGGCAGAATATTTCCATGTTGTTGCTATTGTTATGAGTATGAATGTATGCTTTGGGGATATCAAGTACATACTTCAACTACTGTTACCAGTATCCACCCATACCAATGTTAATACTTGTAAATTGAAACAGTTTAAAGTGATTGATTAGAATATTTCTAAATTTTTAAATATAGTTTGTAAGTGGCACTCTACCATATTAATCTATCAGAGTTTTGCTTAAAAATATTCACAACTTCACATGAGATAACCATTTAATCATAATCACCAAATCTATTTCTGTTGCAAAAATAATGCAATTATACTTTTGCGTAATTTGTAGGATATTTAGACTCACGTCATTTTTGGGTTTGAAATTCCCGAACTCCAGAAAAGTCTAGGCTGTTGTCAGTGAATAAAATTTGAACCAATACTTTCTACAAGCCACATCAACATCAGTATTGGCTCAGCACAAGTATAATCCATATACACTGGTTTCGTAAAGTTATCCCAGTAGAGCACCAAAATTTGGTATTTGCCCACCATCATGAGGACATAGGGAAATTACTTCAAAACAATAGGAACAAACTTCTTTGTGAAAGCCAGAAAATATCAGCAATGGGACTTGATGCCATGATCATGCATCACGGAATGAAAGCTGATTGGCAGGCTTTGTACTTCAAGGGCTGTTCTGACACAGAGTTTTTAGTAAAGTAAGTGTCTAAATATGCAATTTTTTAACCTGGTTTTGTGTACAAGGTAGTGTCATTTTACGCTCCTAAAAAAATAAATGTAAGCACTTATAATTTGATACCAGTATTTTACAGTGGCATTGGTTGGTATCGCTGATAGTGGAAGTTTTTCCGGTTGTTTCTGGCACACTGATTTGTAATAAAACAAAACTGTTATAAGGGATAGCAGTTCAGTTCCATTGGCAATTGTTATTTCTTTGTTTACGCAATGTTAACCAAGAAGGAAGAACTTTTCAATTTGAAAACTTGTATAAAAGTTGTGTAACTGCTGCTTGAGAAGTCTGGAGAGAACATTTCATGTCTAATCCACTGTACGTAGGTTATTAGCAATCTCTGAGAAAAATTTGAATTTAAAGGTACTGTTATGGATGAAACTGTTCGAGCAACTTAGTACAGCACAGACTGAGGAAAATGAACTGTCTGTCTGTGACAGAAAGTCCACGAAAGTCCACAAGACCATTAGCTGTGGAGGTACCTGATATTTCACATCGGTCAATCCAATGGATTTTGCATGAACACAAGTTCAAAGTGTACATTCCTAATCTGTTTCATTGGCTGTATAAAGATGATCCCGACAGAGGACCACAATTTTGTAAGGTAAATGCTTGATTAGTATCAGGTTCATGCAAAATTATTTCGTAACATATACTGTGGCCGGATGAAGCTATCAGGACAAGTAAACCAGCAAATCTTTATATTGCTTTTTATAAAGTGCAAAATCAACTGTTTGGGGTTTAATGTTGTCACATGATGTGATTGGTCTATACCTTATTGCAATCAACCTCATTGAGGACAAGTACTTGGATTTACTACAGGATTATACCATGGTACCAGGACTCACAATGCATGTGGGCAACTATGATAACTTAACCTCCATGGCAGAGTGGTTAGCACATCATGCTACAATGCCAGAGGTCCCGGGTTCGAATCCTGGTTTGGGCATGTGTATTCTTTTTGAGTGTCCATTCAGCAGCTTCATCATATCACTCATTCTCATCTTCACGATTAGACAGAAAGTGGCAGAAAAACAGTAAAATAAACCAAATCAATCAGTCAATCCTCTCCTTTATCGTTGAAGTGTTTGTATGTACTTGGATCAAGTTTTTAACCATATAGTGTGATTTGACAGCATGCAGTTATTGACATGCCATTCTGTTCATCAGATCTCACCCATTGGACTTCTTCCTGTGGGGTGTGGTGAAAGATTTAGTGTATAGAAGGAAACCGCAAACACTTGTAAAGCTGAAAGATTACATTGAGGATGCCTTCCAGTTTTTGGTCTGTAATAATATGCTGGGTCTTCGTGTGTGTCAAAGTATTCCAGACCTCCAGTTATGTATTAATGGAGAAGGAAAACCTTTTGAACACAGAACATTAAATTATTTTTTAATTTTCAGTGTAAAGTGGCTTTTGCACCATCCTGTTTTCTTTAAAATTTTTAATTAAACGTTGGATGAACCTAGCTATTGGATGGGTAGAATATTAGTTGTCAGTAAGTTTACGTTAGCACTTGATCTTGACAAGCACCTATCAGTCCAAGCAAAGTCCTGTTTTTGTTTCTCTACCCCTGATCTGAATTCTTAGTACTAATACTTCACTTTACATTTCCTTGTGCATGGGTGAAAACTTATATTTTGTCACTTATTAGCTCGTGCTGAGTATTTTTATACACACGATATAATGCTACTACTCAAGTTCCAAATAACAGCTCTCAACCACGGTTCATATTTTAATCTTCCACTATTCCAAAACACATATACATACAATTAACAATACTTTCAACTTTAGTTAGTTTAAAACACTCCAAAAAGAACAATCAACAAGCATATAAACTATTCCATTCATGCCCTTGTCTTTTACAACCACATTTTTAAAGAGTTTGTGGTTAACCATGCACTCTCACTCTCACAATTGCATCATACAGTTGAAACTGGTATCACTGGTATAGTCGTTACAATATGTGTCTGCAAAATTAGATTCATTATTCAAAAGGTGGATATAGTTACAGTGCATGTTTCAATATTGTAAGAACATTTTTTATTTTTTTTAATTCATATTGGCATCAGAATAAGTTATAAAGGATTCAGGAGAGTGATGGATTATTTCTAAACTGGAACTACAGTATACATGATTTTAAAATCAGAACTAAATTTTGCCCAATTTCTCTCCTGTCTTTCTGTGTGTGTGCATTTGTGCGTGCAAGCTCGCGCACTGTGCATAACATTTCAAGATGTTGTCTCATGTCTTTTGTAGCAGCGAGCAGTGTTATGTTTCGTCCAATCCGAGAGGAACCACAAGGAAGATCTGATAATGTGGATGGTCCAGCAGTTACAATTGCACAACACGTTGAGCCTTCAGAATTCTTCCCTCAAAGAAAAATCCAGTATGAGAGGTCATCTTTGAATTTGACTGGTATAGGATCAGCTTTTCGTGAACTCGAGCACAACCTGAAATACTTAAAAATTGGTGCGTTCTATTATGTTTACTGAATTTTTTGTAATACTTATAAATTTACAATAGAATTTGGTGGTCTTAAGAAATTTGGTGGTTTTAAACTGATGTTATCAAGTTGAACATGAAACTTATTTAGTAAATTATTATTATTTATTACTATTTCAGCACAGTATTTATCTCCCAAATGTGTTCCATGACAACCGTTATTGGTCAATACAGAAATATCGGTATATGTGTAAAATTGCCGATAATTTCTCCAATCCAGTATTAAAATAATAGCCCATAATTTAGTACAAAATTCATCCATTTTGTTCTTTTTCAGTAATTATGAAGGTATAATTTATGTTTCCAGGTTGTTTTTTTAACGTAAATGTCTGAATATGCAAATCTAAGTGTCTAACAGCAAAACTCATTACGGCCACTCAGTTAGAGTTGCCGGCCCCCATGGCGGGGAGGTTAACACATCACGTTATGATGCCAGGGGTCCCGGTTTCAAATCCTGGCCTGGGCATTCATCATATCATCACTCATCCCCATCTTCGCAAATTAGCCAAAAGTGGCACAAAAAGTGAAGTAAAATAAAGCAAATCAATCAGTTAGAATTATTCTTGAAACATTTGAAGTTTTTATCTCATAGATAAACTGTGAGTTTTCACTATCGGTAACTTTTAAATTGGTAAAAGTTTCACATCTGTTCCTATAATATTGTAGATGGTAGTGCTACCATCTACAATATACTGTACGTACATTCCAACTTCTGTGGCAGAGTGGTGAACACTGCAGACTATGGTGCCAGGAGGCCTAGGTTTGAATCACCTTCATGAATATGAGTGTTCCTTGTGAGTATTTCTTCATCAATTACATCATATCATTATCTCAATCCTCATTATCACAATTAGCCGGAAGTGGCAGAGAAGCGACTCTAAAATGACAAAAATTAAAATCAATATATCGTACATAGTGTACCAGGATGAGTAAGGTTTCCACTAGCCTGAAAAGTCATGCAAATCATCCTGTAACCAGGGAAGTCATGGAAAATCAGAAAATGTTATGTAAAGAAGTAGTACCTAAAATATGGCTTTTATTGCACCTGGAGCCATTGTAGGACTCTTAAGAGTACTTGCTACATTTAAAATTATTGCAGAGGCCATAAGGGTAATTTGAAGTTGGATATTTTTTGGTTGGAGTGTAATGGGATACATGATTACCCTTCTCCCAAGAGCTCAATACTTTGAAGGGGAAAAAAGGGCAACCTCAACAGTGAACAGGTTTCCTTCTATTTTATTTTTTTATTTTTGTGTGTGCACTGCACATTTGAAAACCTGTTGTCCTCCTGAGAGTTAAAGAAAATCAAGTGGGGAGGTAACCCACAAGTTGGTTCTGTACACTTCGCTTCAGCTCGCACATGAATGGCCTGAATGCCTTTCTGAGAATTAAAACTGATCATGGGCATTTGTCCCCAGTGACATTCTGAACTATACTTATGCTATGCTCCGCAACCACTATCATAAATTTCCCTCCTGATGTTCTATTTTCATCGCATCTGGGCTAGTCCAGTGACACTACTAGTTTCTAATGGATTTCTGCCCTTTAACTTAAATTTAGCAGAACTTCGATTTTACATTTTCCAAGGGACTACGGTTAAAAAAATAAAGTAAAATTTAGGAAAACTTAAGATCTGGCAAAATGTTAAAACATATTACTGTATTGGAACCACAAAGATTGTATGTATAATGGAAGGAAAATGTAAAGACTCGGAATATAAAATCTGTTGTTCGCCGTACAGAGCTTAATCACATAATGTATGTAAGTTTATTGTTTTGAGGCTAAAATTTGTAGAAATTGGTAATTTTACTCTCATTATAAAGTCTAAAAGTAAATCAGTTTTCGATTTTGAGAGATTCTCAGTTGAGAAAACAATCGAGGCTCTGATTTTGTAATAAATCTATGTGTTTGTCGAGAGAATTGAGTAGTGTGTTCTTAATGGCGACAGTTAATTGTTTTCTTATTGCATGGACCTGTTGTAATTTTGAAATTCTTTTATATGATGTAGCACCAGATGGTGAAGAATCATCGGGTTTAATTCATGGGATACCAAAACCAAGAGACTTGAAGTCTATCGATGGGACAGTTTCCTTTCATGATGTAAATGGTGTAGCTGTACCTGAAGTGAATGGTTGTTCGCAAGTAGCTGTTAAGCCTATTGTAACTACAGATTCAGAACCCAAACAGGTATGTTTTGTATGTTGTCATACAATGAATTTTCATGAAAATGAAACTTTTTTTAAAAAAATTATTGTTTCATCTAAATATTTATGTAAAAAGTTGTTTATCTTTTGTGAAATTGCTGTGTATAATATTGAAATGTAAATATGGCCAAGGGAAGAGGAGGGAAAAGTAACTTAATGGCAGAACTTTTAAAAGCTATTGTACAGAAAGTAATGGAAGTTGCCTCAGTCAAGCCCTAGGCATGTTTTTATCTTTGCTAGTGTCCTTTCATCAACCTTATCTAATCATTATTCACCCTCAACATCTAGATTAGGAACATAACTAAGAAAAATGTAAAATACATCTCATTGGCTGAGTATGGTGAGTGGTTAACTTATGATCTTGACATCAAGAGTCCTGATCTGGACATGGGTGTTTCTTTATGAGTAGTTCTCCAATTTTATCTAATCATCATTCATTCTTATTGTCAGGATTAACCCTTAAACAACAAAGTGTGTTTGCTGGTGAATCCGTGAGCTACAGACGTGTTTTCATCGGGAAATTTAAACTTCCGCATCCTTTCAAATAAAATTTTATATCACTGGAACTAAGGACACTAATCATAATGTATAACCTGTGGCGCAACAGCCCATTGAGGGCCCAGGCCTACCTACTGACTGCCAGCCTCACTCCCATCTGATCCTACTCACTCACTCACCCCAGGTGGGAGATCATCCACTCAGTTATGAAGTGACGTGTGGTCAGGACGACGAACCTCTAGTTGCAATCGTAGGATTTCATGACCAGGTTACGCTCGCTACTCATTTGTAGCTCGCCAATTTCATCACGATGGTGGGTGACCGCCGGTCTCATACACAGCCGAAATCTCAGGAGAAAAGTTGTTATGCTTCCCACAGGCGACCCGAACCAGAGTGCATCCCGTAGCCGGAGCCCAAAGCATGATACCTTACACTGCACGGCCATGGTGCGAGACAACTAAGGATTTTAGAGTTACATATTATACCTTGTTTGGTTCAGTACACATTGGCCTATAAGCCTGCATTAGAAGAAACAAAGTTTCCTTAATCTGTTAGAAGAAGAAGAAAGCATAGAAACTAATTTTTCACAAAATTTGAAATTTATTGGACCCCATGCAGGCAAGGCCATCACGTGAAGGTACAAAAGGGTACCTGCGTATTGCCTGATATGTTTTCCATTACATTACCAAAAAAAATTGTGCACTTATTGCTTTCCCATAGTAAAAGCATGTCTCAAGACACCAGGATTGAGGAAAGAGCGATGTTGTCAAAATAAATGGAAAAAGAACCCAAAAAAAGACACATTTTTTTAGGACATCGCTCCCTCCGCCAAATTTAGGAAGAATTAAATTAAACTTTACTAATTGCTAATTACATGCCTCAAGACTGATGTATAACTCAAAACATATATCTCCGACCATATCCGAGTCACAGTATGTCCTTAAAGTCGCATACTACAAGAAACAGCTCCTTGTTCCATTGTGGAACAAGCCGTAGTTTAAGGGTTAACCACAACATGACATAAGAAATGTACAAGATACACTAATATTCATGACTATCTGTATATGTTTGTGACAAATATGTGCATAAAGTTGTTTTTTTCCTAAAGTATATGCAGCTGAGTTGTTATTTCTGTATTCTACAGGCTGCTGAAGATGAAGTAGATGGTGAGGTAGGACCTCCAGTTGCTCGTCTAAGTTCAGCTAGTCTTGCTTCCTCCAGCAGCAGTGGCAGTAGTGATCCTCGGTTGAAACCCAACAGTATTTCGACAGGTTTGTGTGCATTCTATATGTTTTCTTTATCGTTTTTATGTGTGGAATAGCATATTTTATGGATTTATCGATAAAGAATGGATATATAATTTTCCCAATGTTGTACCAATGTGATTTTATAAAGTGACAAACATAAAGCATCTGATTGATTTCTGCATCTGATTGATTTCTGCATCTTCTTCATTAATCTGATTGTCTGCATATTTGAAATGCATTTCACTAAACCAGAGTATATGAATTTAATTACTTTATTCATAGAAAATTATCAGTGTCAGAATGGTTCCCTTTCCATGCTGATGGAGGTAAAAGTGAAATGACATATTTACTAATAATGTCATTGATTACTTTCTAGCCACTGTCGTATCAGATGGGTCTACCATACCAGAAAATTCAATTCCTGATGGTATTATAGGTACAAGCAAGCCAGCAGGTTCATCAGTATCTACAGGGGCCATCCCTAAGAGCATAAGCTTTGATAAAACAGCAGAAAGAGGAGATAAGGTATGGACATACTTGGAAAATCATAATCCATTGCTAATTCAGCTTAGTGAAAAGAGTAGAGTTGTAGATTTTCCAACAATAAGTCTTGTTTTTTTTATTTTAGTAATAATCGTTCGAGTATTTCCCATGGAGATATTGATACTATCAATCAAAACAAATAAAATAGGTGTATTTTACAGGAAGACTTACTTGATTCTACAACATGTAATTAGTTTTTTAGAGTCTTGTCAGTAAAGTGAGGTACCTTAGCGCATTTGCACACACACCGATAACATCAGCGGTGACTCCTCCCTTGATGTCAGCAGCATGAAAAAACAACAGGCAATGGTCAATTTCATATCATCACTCATCCTCATCTTCATGATTAGCCAAATGTAGCAGAGAAGCGAAGTAAAAGAAACCAAATCAATCAATGAACAGGCCAACAGGGCTCTTGTGCATGGAGCCACAACCAGTATAGTTCTCTGTGTGTTCTGTGTTATGTTCTTGTGTGCTGCATATAATAGACCCCTCCACAGCCTCAACTAATTCTCAGATATGCGTATTAATTGTAGTAAAGAGCTGTGACATGAATTTAAGGCTGTTTTTGTATTAAATCATATGACCTGTTGAATATTTTATTCTTGACAAGAGACTTGTCTCCACAATATTTGATTAGTGCAAACTACCCACAGTGTTGATGCACAAGGAATAGCCTTACCTGAGAATTGTGAAACATTGCCTGTAATAGAAAACATTGTGTTGTTTATACATTTTTAAATGACTGATAATATGCATATTGTCCCAAATATTTTTGTCATTCTGTAATACTATCATCATGTATTGTACATAGGTTTTTTTTATCTGATTATGGCATTAGGCAATGCCAAAAAGATTGATATCAAAATAAGTACAGGTTTAGGAGTTTTCATTTTCTTGTCAGATCATGCAGGGTGAGTAATAATTTCTACCTCAATGTATGAACCTCAGAAAATTCCACTTGTGTTCACAAACCAAATCTTGTTTCATGAATATTTTGTTTTCATAGAACATCTGATTTTTTTTACACTGAAATGTAATTATCATATCTGCAAAACTGTTTGTTATGAAGTTCTATTAACTTTGGTGATATATACCTAGAAAAGAGTTTCGCAAATAAGTAAGAACTTCATTCAAGTATAATAATTTGCTACCACATCTTTCTGTCCCAGAAACATGATTTTATTTTATTTCAGGAATTACTTGACGATGACCAAAAACACAAGAGAAGCTTTTTTCGAAATTTCAAGCTACCTTTCAAAAATCGGAACAGAAAATCTCCTCGGGGAACACAAGATGACATGTCAAGAGGGTATGGTATCCAATTAGCTTTAGTCATTATTTAATTCTAGTGAGTACAGATAATTTGTTTTAAAACATTGACATTGCTCTCAGACATCATATCAGGGTGTCTAGATAGTGTATGTATTTTAAACAGTAAAATGTATCAACAAAATTATCAAAAAGTTAAGAAAATACTTTTATTCCTTCCGGACAGAAATTATTTTGATCAGCAAGGCAGATTGAATGAAAGAAATGAAAGTGAGATTGGATTGGACAAGATTCATATTGTCACTCATCCTCATCTTCGTGATTAGCCAAAAGTGGCAGAAAAGCGATATAAAATATAACCAATCAATCACAATTTGCAGCAAATATTAAAATTTGAATTTGAATTCATGTAATGTTTCATGTAGCTGATTATTCAATTAATATTACAATGTTTCACATTCTACCACATGCCCAGTAATTTGAAATTAGAATGCTTTAGTTTCATACTAGTGTATTGTCAGTTAAACATACTTGTTACATAATATTCCCGTAAGATGAGGGCTGTGTCACTGTAAAAGGTTGTAACCTTTATGGAAGAAAGCTTGTTACACCCTCTGGAGAGTTTAGATTCCTACGTCTTAGTTTCAGCTTTCAATTTAAAAATTTATAAAGGGAGCAGACTGACACCAGAATCAGGACACCAGGACATAACATCAAATGTCAAAATTTTGCACAAGTGTAACAAAAAAAAATAACAGTGCAGGGTGGCTGCTCACTGGGAATTATATGTGAATTCTGCTTGAAGTTTTGTCCGTAGACGTGAAATATTGCAACTTTTATTAATCCAAATCCCATTGATTTTGTACATATTTATTAATGCCCTGAGACAAGTTTTTTAGAGTTTAGCTTTTTATTTTTATCGATGAAGGAAAAGAAAAGAAAGATGCATGGACAATAAAAGAGAATTATCTCAATCAGTTTGCTTTGCTAGTGTCCTTTGCAGAACAATCTATCTGACATGGGAAATATTATTATAACCCATGGCGCGACAGCTGTCGAAGAACCTTGGCCTATCTCCTGACTGCCAGTCTCCCTCCCACAATCCTACCTAGAGGTGTGGAGATCTTCAACCGGTAATGGGGTGAGGTGGGGTCAGCATGTCGAACCCTCCGCCGTTATAGGAGATTTTTATGACCGGGTTACGCTACTCACTCGTAGCTCCCCAATTTCCTCATGATGGTGGGTTGCCACCGGTCCTATACACAGGCTGAGAACCCAAAGACTGAATCTAGCATCTAGGAGGAATCGAACCCATGCCATCCAGCAGTCAGTATCCAAAGCATAGCACCTTAGACCATACGGAGGATGTCGGGAAATATTATTGCAAGATGAGATATCTTGAAATTGATTAAATAAATTTGAAATACTTATACAAATTAACAATTTTTCTTAGATTACTATATCTGCATCTTAAATGAAATATATATACCGTTCAATGAAATTGAATTAGAATTTTTGGATACATTAGAATTGCACAGACCCTTTAGATTGTTAATATACGTATTTGTGTCTGTGTTGTTTGGGGGGGGGGGGTGAGATATGCAGTAATATGTAAGGATGAAATATAGAAAACATCTGTTTGATTTTGAACCTTTGAATTTTTAGAAAGTTTGCCTTGAAAACTTGCCACCCTGCAGTGTGTTATGGAAAAACCTATGAAATCCTTTGAAACAATCCAGTGTAATACAGACCAATGACAAGCCCACCAACTGTGGCAACCAGTTTTCAAGATAATTATCATATAGTGACAAAAGAATATGAACATATATGTACAAGTGATATCTAGTGAACCAGCTGAAAATCAAGATTCATGACTATGGGCAAAATGCTCACATGCTTTGTTATACAGGGTGACAATTAATGAACTATATGAAATAAAACCGTCATAATTTCTGAACGGTTCGTGTGATGACATCCAAACTGCGTGGCTGGCCACAGGGCATGATGGGAATTCGTATGCGCATGCGCACGCAAGGTGTTGATGTCGGCCATTTGCAAGTGAAA
The DNA here is from genome assembly GCF_977018435.1 of Lepisma saccharinum. Lineage (NCBI taxonomy): Eukaryota > Metazoa > Arthropoda > Insecta > Zygentoma > Lepismatidae > Lepisma > Lepisma saccharinum. The sequence goes on from NC_139236.1 coordinate 53,005,425, forward strand.
ATGTCACGGTACAGCGTGCAGGAGCTTATATCACTTGATAAGGCCTATTATGTGAGCAATAACAGTCCGATTGCGGTGCAAAGGAAGTTTGCAACCGAGTACAAGTTAAAGACAACCCGTCCAAGTGTGCTAACAATCAAGAATTTGATTCGCAAGTTTGAAAGAACAGGTAGTGTTTGTGATGACAGTGTTGGCAATGTCGGTCGACAAACAAGTGTGAAAACGCCTGAAAACATCGAGAAGACACGCGCTGTGTTTCAAACCAGCCCACGGAAATCAATCAGACGAGCTGCACAAGTGGTGGGAATCAACCGGGAGACCCTGCGACAAATTGTTGTTGAAGATCTGCTTCTCTTCCCATACAAAATTCAAACCCATCAGCCATTAAGACCCGTGGCCATGGAACAGCGGTTGTTTTTCGCCAATTCCAGAGAATTGACGACCAGGAATTTGATGTGAATATGGTTTGGTTTAGCGACGAAGCCCACTTTCATTTGGATGGGTTTGTCAGTAAGCAAAATTGGCACATTTGGGGGACTGAGAATCCGCATTTCGCAATCGAGAAGTCTCTCCATCCTCAACGGGTGACGGTGTGGTGTGCATTGTCCAGTCATGGAATAATCGGTGCGATATTCCTTGACAGCACGGTGACTACTGTACGATACGTGACTGTTTTGGAAAATGATTTCATACCCATTATCCAAAGTGACCCTGATTTCGACAAGATGTTGTTCATGCAAGACGGAGCTCGACCCCATCGGACCATGAGAGTGTTTGACGTCCTGGAGGAGTATTTTGGGGACCGCTTTCTGGCTCTGGGATACCCAGAGGCCACTGGTAGGGGACTCACTTGGCCGCCATATTCCCCGGATCTGAACACATGTGACTCATTTTTGTGGGGCTATGTTAAGGGCAAGGTGTAGAGAAATACACCCAAAACCATTGCCGAGGTCATCGACAGCATCGATGTTTCGACACTTCAGCGGGTCATGCAGAATTTTGCTGTTTGTCTATGCCACATCATCGCCAGAGATGGCAGACATATCGAACATGTCATAACCTAAATCCAAATGTCTGTAGTGCTGTTTACATGTGCAATACAGTTTGTGTACTGCGTGGTTTGTCACTAATTTCCATTTTATTTCATGTAGTTCATTAATTGTCACCCTGTGCTTGCACTGTTTTAGAATTTATTGAATGTCAATCTACAGTTTCCTTTGAGTGGTGACAGCGAATCACTGACATTAATAGGCAAGTAAAGTAATTCTTCACTAAAGGCACATGAAATTATATATTTGTTGTACACTTTTCTTTGAAATAAAGCAATGAAAGGTGTTTACATGAGTCGGATATGAGAGTGGAGGCTTTCTTGGTTTTAAACGTTCAAGATGTTTTCAAAGATATACAAGCAGATGAGTTTCCAAGCTTCAGAGAGTCATCCACACCATAATCTTCAAGAACAGAAGTACTTCAAGTAAAGACAGCCTTTATCATAAATGCCAATCACTGTAAAATTGGTTTTCAAAATATGACATTTGCAATTTTGAATTACTTGAAAGTTATAATGCTCATAGTTCGTTCTCATTCAGTTTTGGAGAGATTTTGAACCATATTCCAGCAAAATATTTCCTCCATTTATTCTTTGGTAATGCCAGTGTGAAACTGGTAAAATTTAGCATTTTTATTAAGTACTATTGTTTTTCATCCTCTACTGGTAAGGACATATTCTATTAAGCAGTTGGCATTAGAGGATGTTTTAGTGAACATATAGCTGAAATCAGTATATATGTGGAGACACTATTTTCATACAACAAAACACGTAGTTACAAAATTGCCTGCGATGCAAGTATGATTAATTATGGTGTATTTATGTTTTACAGGTTTGACCCTAGCATGGGTGGTGACGGTGATGGTCATATACGCTTACGAAGAGGTTTATCTGATGATGGGAGGCCCGGACAGAATGGTAAGGAATAGGCTAATAATAGCAATAGTAGTTAAAAAAGATAAATGAAATTAACCTTTAGCATGTAGGAAGTCAGTATTCTAGTGGAACTCGATGTGTTTCTCACATTTTAAGTTTTTTATGTCGAGTTTAGCTTTAACCCTTAAATACCAGGAAATGACACATATGTCACATTCAAGTGACAAGTAACTAATGCCAAGATGTCACATATGTATCACTTTTTTTTTTTTTTTTTTTTTTGGGAACATACTTTGACTCAGTAAAGTTCTGAGATTCTTGTTTGAACCTTGTGGCATCTAATTAGTAATTAGTAAACTTTAATTTGATTCTGGCAATATTTGGGGGGAGGAGGGGGGGGGAATTTCCCTCCCAAGAAAAAACATGGCCTTTACATTAGAAATTATTTTTACAGCAGCAAATGTGCAATTTTTGCCATGAGAACCCCTGTCAGGTGATATGCAGTCACCGTTTTAAGCCCTCACATCCCGGCATTGCCTACTTGAGGGCCTGACGAAATTCAAATTTCGTGAAAAAGAAGACTTTTTTACTTTTGTCTTCTACTTGATAAATGGAAGATTTTTTTTTTTTTTTTTTTCCCAACTATGGGCTTGTAGCCTAGTATCTACTGAAGAAAAGTAGGTATAATTTGTAACTAGCATACATAACTTCTGAGATATATATATATATATATATATATATATATATATATATAATGGATAAAAGCAAGGAGGGCCAAAAGGGCTAAGTAAAAATCAAATAAGGTAAAAGGAAACACTAGTGCTAGTTTTGCAATATTTATATAAATGTCTGCATATGTCCATAAAAATATGCGGGGCATTACAGGCCGCAAATGTCGGCACCTCCGTCAGCGCCGCCCCGCCACGTTTCTCTCCCGATCTCTCGGCTGCAGATCGAAATGGACGCACGGTGTATATAATATATATATATATATATATATATATATATATATATATATATATATATAAATCAAATAAGGTAAAAGGAAACACTCACCGGACAGTAGGAAAATTCAAAATTTTCGCTAATTTATAGCATCATCGGTTCCGTCTTCTGTTTCTTCTCACACCGATGATGCTATAAATTAGCGAAAATTTTGAATTTTCCTACTGTCCGGTGAGTGTTTCCTTTTACCTTATTTGTATTTATATATTATATACACCGTGCGTCCATTTCGATCTGCAGCCGAGAGATCGGGAGAAACGTGGCGGGCGGCGCTGACGGAGGTGCCGACATTTGCGGCCTGTAATGCCCCGCATATTTTTATGGACATATGCAGACATTTATATAAATATTGCAAAACTAGCACTAACCTGTGTTATAAGAGTTGTTCAAAGTGATGTCCACCTACATTCACACATTCCTGGCATCGTTTGATGAAATTTTGATTCACACGCAAAAGTTCTTCTTCCGTAATTCTTCCTAGTTCTGCCCTTATATTGTCTTTTAGTTCGTCGATGCTATGAGGGTTATTTCGGTAGACTCTATTTTTCAAGGTTCCCCACAAATAATAGTCACATACGGTAAAATCTGGCGAACGTGAAGGCCATAAACCTCTTGAAATTATTCTGTCATCAAACACCTCCCTTATAGCATCCAAAGAATCAGCAGCGGTATGGGCTGTGGCCGAATCTTGTTGAAAATACCCATATTGTCTCTCATTATCTGATAACAACTGAAAAAACGGCGCGAGTATTTGTGTGCGGTACCTCTCTGAATTTATTGTGTCTTCAAAAAATATAGGCCCTATTATTCTTTTGGCACTTACAGCACACCACACACCAATTTTTGCATCGTGTAACGGAACTTCGTGTATTATTCGGGGATTTTCAGTGCTCCAGTATCTATTGTTCTGTGAACAAACATGACCACGCAAGTGAAACCATGCCTCATCCGAAAAAATTATTAACTGTGGATCAACAATACCATCTACAATATTCTGCAAAACCCAATTACAGAAATTTACTCTACTTACGTTGTCAGGGGGCCGTAATTCTTGCACTATAGAAACTCTGTACGGTTTTAATTTTAGTAGCTTAGTGGCTGTATGTGCTGATGATTTTGACACGCCCATCTCCTGTGAAACACGGCGTAGAGGTTTGTTTGGAGAACGTTCTAACGCTGCACCAATTTCATCGAGTTTTGCTTCGGTTAGAATCCGTCGTTTTTGCTTAGGTGTTTTAAAATTTAACGATCCAGTTTCTCGTAATTTAAGGACAAGACGTCTAACCGTATCTCTATGTGGAGGTGAAACGCCTGGGAATTTCTGTACAAATTGCCTACACACGTCTCGACACGAGTCTGTTTTCACGTAAGTGTCATACATAAAAATTATTTGTTCTAACGTGAACCTTGCGGCTGGCATTCCAATCGTCTGACTGACACAACACACATACACACTGCAATAACATAAACAAGTAACGGCAAGTAACCAAGAATAACACTCTTACGCACAGTACGAAATTAACACGCTCTTGGTTTACATCTGCCTGCCACTATATTCACAGCTCTGTAGTCGCGAAAGAACAAAAAACTTGAGCTAGGAGATTTCGGATTGCAAGGAAGCTCACGAACACCATTAGCTTTTAACGGTTCGTCTGCAGCGTAATCTTGATACAGTGTTGCACATTCGAAACCTCCAAACGATCCCCATAGACACAAAACTCTTTCAAGGATATAAACTTAAGCAGGACGTTACTGGTCAAAACTATGATTAAAATGTTTTACAGAGTATTATCTGTGGCTCTTAATATAATTTCTAAAGCGTATTTATTTGTGTATATAAGGGTGGAACTTGGAAGAATTACAGAAGAACTTTTGCATGTTATAACACAGGTTAGTGCTCGTTTTGCAAGATGTCCACAAAAATAAGCGGGCATTACAGGCCTCAAATGTCGGCATCTCCGTCAGCGCCGCCCGCCACGTTTCTCCCGATCTCTCGGCTGCAGATCGAAATGGACGCACTGTATATATATATACAAATAATGAAGGAGACAGTAAACACTTACAACACGAATAGAAATAATTCAATATTTCGCGATCTGAGTCGCATTTTCAAGAAGGTAGATAAAAGATCGACGACACTTTGTGTAGAGGCACAGAATACTGACCGTAGCGTCTCTGCGGTCAGTGTTGCCAGAAACAGTTGAAAGGAAACACGAAATACTTTAGCCAGTGTTTACTGTGAGGTGGGTGGGTAGTTTCGGGGAGGAAAGGAAAGAGTTACTGGTTGGCTAGGTTGAGTCCGGGGGGTATAGTGGCGTGCATGCCTGCTATATAGGCCCTTTCCCATCGCCTGCGGAAAGATGTGTCAGAGCGGGGGGGTAAAAGGTGGATGATGGCAACACGGAAGCAGTTATTGAAGGTGGTGTTATGGCTGTTGGTGTGGATGGCAACTGTGAAATCGGAGTTTTGGGTGGAGGAATGGTGATTATTTATCCTTAGATTCAAGGGGGTGGAGGTTTCGCCTAGGTAGAAGTTGCCGCAGATTTGACAGATGAGGGTGTAAATTAGGTTGGATGAGTGGCAGGTGCCCTTAGGGTGAAGGGTGAACTCACCTGCCGCTGTAGGGATCAGGAGGGTGGGGGAGGTGATGAGTATGGGGCAGGTCTTGCATCTGGGTTTGTTGCACCTGTGGGCTGGGGGAAGGGGTGCGGAAGGGGTGGGGGTGTTTCGGACCAAGATGTTTGGAGGTTGGGGGGGCGATGGAAGACGACCCTAGGTTTTTCCCGAAAGATGTCTCTGGTCTCGGGATCACTGTGCAGGATGGGGAGGAGGGAGTGGAGGTATGTCTGATACCCAATACCACCCTCACATTACGAAAATCACCCAAAACTCCGATTTCACAGTTGCCATCCACACCAACAGCCATAACACCACCTTCAATAACTGCTTCCGTGTTGCCATCATCCACCTTTTACCCCCCCGCTCTGACACATCTTTCCGCAGAGCGATGGGAAAGGGCCTATATAGCAGGCATGCACGCCACTATACCCCCCGGACTCAACCTAGCCAACCAGTAACTCTTTCCTTTCCTCCCGAAACTACCCACCCACCTCACAGTAAACACTGGCTAAAGTATTTCGTGTTTCCTTTCAACTGTTTCTGGCAACACTGACCGCAGAGACGCTACGGTCAGTATTCTGTGCCTCTACTCAAAGTGTCGTCGATCTTTTATCTACCTTCTTGAAAATGTGACTCAGATCGCGGAATATTGAATTATTTCTATTTGTGTGGTAAGTGTTTACTGTCTCCTTCATTATTTGTATTTATCCGCCTTCTGGCACCATTTCTAACCCTATTCCTGTGTTATATATATATATATATATAATATATATATATTATATATATATATATATATAAATCAAATAAGGTAAAAGGAAACACTCACCGGACAGTAGGAAAATTCAAAATTTTCGCTAATTTATAGCATCATCGGTGTGAGAAGAAACAGAAGACGGAACCGGAAGTTGGGGTCCTGCAGAGTTGCCAGGTCCCCATTGAAGAAGAAGCGGTGCGTAGAACGAAAAAACACTGTTTCGTCACCAGGCTCGTCGTAAACTGTGAGTGTGTAGGATGAGTTGGGAGGGAGGGCGGGAGGGTGGGTGAGGGTTGGGCATTACTGGGTGGCCTTGTTCAGGCCAGGTGGAGTGGTTGCACTCATGGCCGATATATAGGCCCTCTCCCATCTTTTGCGAACAGAGGTGTTGGCTGGTTGGGGTAGGAGGTGGATGATCGCTACCCGGAAGCAGTCGTTGAAACTGATGTTGTGGTGGTTGGTGTGGACGGCAACAGTGAAGTCCAGGTTGTGTGCGCCGTCCACACCAACCACCACAACATCAGTTTCAACGACTGCTTCCGGGTAGCGATCATCCACCTCCTACCCCAACCAGCCAACACCTCTGTTCGCAAAAGATGGGAGAGGGCCTATATATCGGCCATGAGTGCAACCACTCCACCTGGCCTGAACAAGGCCACCCAGTAATGCCCAACCCTCACCCACCCTCCCGCCCTCCCTCCCAACTCATCCTACACACTCACAGTTTACGACGAGCCTGGTGACGAAACAGTGTTTTTTTCGTTCTACGCACCGCTTCTTCTTCAATGGGGACCTGGCAACTCTGCAGGACCCCAACTTTCGGTTCCGTCTTCTGTTTCTTCTCACACCGATGATGCTATAAATTAGCGAAAATTTTGAATTTTCCTACTGTCCGGTGAGTGTTTCCTTTTACCTTATTTGATTTTTACTTAGCCCTTTTGGCCCTCCTTGCTTTTATCCATTATATATATATATATATATATATATATATATATATATATATTAAAACCTTGAAGGAATTTTAAATTTCCCACCAAAAACAACCCCGGTTTTTACATTCGAATATATTCCTTTCTCGGAAAGTATCAGCAAAAAGTATGCAATTCTTACCATGAGAATGGAATGCATATTAGGCAATGTACGGGTACTTTTTTGAACTGTCACATCCTCGCATTGCCCTAGTTAGGCCCAACAAGGTTCAATGTTCGTTAAAGAAATATTGTATTTTTTACTTTGGTCTTTTTCTTCTACTTGATCAATGACAATATTTTTTTTTACCATATGCTTATAGCCTAATCCATGCTGAAATTTGATACTAGCATTTGTAGTTACCAAGATATCAATTTTTATTTATTACGTTGTGTGATTTTAAACTTTCCACTGAAAACATGCTCAGCATTGAAAAACATGCTTGGCGTTGAAGCATTATTGTGTAAAACAGACTTTTAAGTAGAACTGTTAGCGAAAAATGCAGGCTCGACCAAGACTCGAACCTGGGTCTCTGGCATTCCATACCATTGCTCTACCACTGAGCTACCGTGCTATTGGCTTCGCCTGATTTTTCGCTCCTGCTGTTTTACCTGTGTGGAATCATCTTTGTCAGTGCTACCGCAACGGAATCTGTTGCCTTTGAAACACAGTAGACGTTGATGTTGCCTCTTTCCTCCCAGTGTAGAGATGTTACTTCATTAAATTAATTAAAGAAAAGGGGCAACGTCAACGTCTACTGTGTTTCAAAGGCAACAGATTCCGTTGCGGTAGCACTGACAAAGATGATTCCACACAGGTAAAACAGCAGAAGCGAAAAATCAGGCGAAGCCAGGCTGGCTCGGTAGCTCAGTGGTAGATCAATGGCACGGAATGCCAGAGACCCAGGTTCGAGTCCTGGTCGAGCCTGCATTTTTTTGCTAACAGTTCTACGTAGTACATCATCTGTGTGGCCCTAATTTAATGAAGACTTTTAAGTGTTAAATTTTATCAGAAACTGATATGTAAGAAAAATTGTTAGGTATGTTTCAGACATTACATACACTTAATTAGTACACTAGAACCAATACATATATACCATAATTAGCTGGCAAGATGTGAACATTGCAGAGTATTAGTTTGGATGTAATTACAGATTTCTTGCTGAAGGACAGATTCTTTCCATATCCAGGCATATGCAAACAGAAAACTTTTAAGTAATTCCATTGCAAAATAGTGTTTTGAGGCCACACTTGTTTTTTGTTACTTCTGTATAAATAATTCTATGAATATTTTAGAGCAGAACTATAGTAAATTAACATGGTCAAGTTGCAATATGTTCTAACACTTACAATTATTCAGTGAGAGATTAAATTGCTAGAATATCCTCTTTTTTTTTAATGTTCGCATAACCAACCTTGCACAATTCTTGTCCCAAAATTTCAATATTTTGACCCAGTTTCTGGGACTTTCCTCATGCTTACATGCAATATTCCAGATATTTGTTTTCAACTTAACAGCTTTGCTTTTCACCAGGCCAATATACAATAATATATTTTATATATTTCACATAGGCAGTATATATCTATCATATCTGATCTGATCAGGATAATACAAAAGTAGGACTGTGTGATATGAAAAAATAGCAACCTGTTGTACTGTGTCACCATGATCAATGGATATTGTGCTCATCATTAATGTTAACATTATGTTCATTGTCTATGTGTGAACTTGATATCTGTATTTAAATTAATATTTTTTGAATTTGACACTGAAAAGTTACTATTACATGCCTTACACAAATGGTACATTTTGCATTTGATGTATAGTTTTAGCTGTTATTACATAATATGTATTACTTAATTGTAGTCAGTATTTTCATCTACATGAAAAATCTGGAAAAGTCAAGGAATTTGTTTTCTTAAGATGAGTTGGGACATGGCAATATTGTTCCAAAATGTTTTGATCTCTCCCAAAAGAATCTTCATCTGGAGACATAAGAATATAGTGAGTGATATGTTAATTTTCAACTCTTCTATTTTTAGACATAACAGAAGACATACTTGCCAAGTACAGGCGTAAACCTGGTGCAGGGGATTCTTCCATATCATCAGAGAACACTGTGCAGCAGCTCAAGGTGAAAGAGGAGGAGGACGAGCGGCTTGTTATTGATCCACTAAATGTGGAAGCATCATTTGCCTTTGCAGATGCAAAAAGGAAACTGCGTCTGGTTTTAAGTACTGCAGATCTGCAACATGCACCATGGACAACAAACAATTTTCAAAGAATGGTAAGGTTTTATTTTGTGGGTTATCGATTAATTGAATTGAAAATTATGTGTGCATCAGCACTTAGGCTATTTTGCACCTGTCACATTATACAGGGTCCAGTCCCGTACCATAACTAAAATAAAAACGTGTGTGAACCTAAATAGCCCTACCTGGGTTAAAAGCTGAGGCTGTAAAGGGTCACTCAGCACATATAAGGACACACACACACACACACACACACAACCCCACAGAGGATTATACTGGCCGTACGTCCAGATGCCAGAGCCTCCTTAGTCTGCAAAGAGCAGTTACCGGGATGTATTATGTGGAAGTGAGATTACATTTGTGTGCCTTACCAGAAGTTCACCCCTTACATTCCCTATTGTGGATTATTTTTCGATAATACAGAAGGTGGGCCTAATATAATGAACATATTAACATGAAGAAACATATTTTTCCAGTTGTAATGACTATATGTAGTTATTCTGCTGTTGATCTTAGACAGTATTTATGTAAACTGTATTTATTTTCTGTGTTAGTAAAATTTGGACATGCTATGTCTATTTCCCATTTGCTACCATTTGATTGGTGTATGTAGTGTTTTTAATGTGAACAAACTTAGAATACATCATTACATTATTTAATACACAGCATGTACAAAAAGGTGTCCAATATTTATAAATGTCTTTATGTTCTGTTTACATTTGTTGGTTCATGTGCACCATTATCTGAATATCATCTATACTTCGCTTGCTCTATACCCAGGAAACTTCCACCATTAATGCTAATTAAACTGGAATGATAATCTCCTTTATATGTTGCCCCCACAACCTTATTTCTAACACTAGGAGAGGAAGTAGTTTTATTCGGTTTTAATATCAATCTGCCCTGACTGTTTTGTCAACTCTTCATAAAATATGGTAGTCCCATGATGTGAGAAAATTTTACTGCTCTTCAAATTCAGAAAGAAGATTCCTTCCAATCAGCAATATCTGTAGAGAAATAGCAGATATGTTGTTTGTATGTATATTGCCATGAATTAACTCTGTGCTTCACAGCTTAAGGGGAATTTCACACCAAAGAGACAAACAGTATGCCGTGTGTCAAGTGATTTCTGTCGCTGTAGTATGAAATCTTCCAAACAGAAAAGAACGTGAAGAATTGGTCAATGAAATGTGCTTAAATTAAACCAAGGGTAATATGGCATTATGGTAGTATTGTATTGCCAGTACATAATTAAGTGATGATCATGTCCACTCCGAGAGAGACCAGGAGTCGCCACCAAAATTATATAATGGAAACAGTTCATTGAGAGTCAAGGCCTGCTAAGCAACTTTTTGTTATATTGAGCCCCAACACTGCTGTTCTTCTCTCCTTTGAGACCTGATGTCCTCAGAACCGCTTGTCCCACAAGAGATCAAACCCAGGGCTACTTGCACCAAGGGCAAGAGTGCTAGCCATTAGACTTCTGAAACTCTACCACCATAATTAATTGAACAAGGTAAAAAATGTCTTAAGATTGGACCCAATGCTTGAAGTGGATGTGAGGGAATGGAATCTCCCAAGCTAGGAAAACATGTTTGAAAACAGGAGCATCTCCAAATCTAGCCCCAAAGCTCAAGCAACTCCCCACCTAAAAATTTCCACTTCGAACACTGATTGGGCCAATTGTTTGCAGATAAGTGAGCTGTGAAATTGTCTTGTATTTTTACTGTGAAAATTACAGTCATGCTATGCTAACCATAGACATGTGTCTAGGTAGCCTGTTAATGTGATATACAGTGTGTCCGAGAAAAAATAGACCAATAAAGAATTTAAATAACTCAACAACCGTTAACGACAGAAATGTCAAATAACGTTTATTTGGAAGAGAAAATCATAGAATTTTTTTTAACCAAAGAACAAGAAAAAATTTTCACCTTAGTAGATCTCAATGTGTGCTACTTTGGTGGCTCGACAAACATCAAGGTGGTACTCAACCTCCATCCAAGTGTTCAACATTTGATGAGTGACTGAGCCACATGCATCGATAATTCTTTCACGGAGATCATTGAGGTCTTGCACAGGTGTTTGGTAAACCATAGTCTTCACATAACCCCAAAGGAAAAAAGTCCAAAGGAGTCAAGGCTGGTGACCGTGGTGGCCATTTAATGGGTCCACCCCTCCCAATCCAATTACCAGCGAAATTGTTATTAAGGAAGTTAGTAACACAACGGGCATAATGTGGGGGGGGGGGGGCATCCTGCTTAAACATGTACCCATGAGGTATACGAGGTACAGCATACTGTTGCAACGTTTGCAGGTAACTTGCACCTGTAACTGTAGCTTCCTCAAAGAAAAAGGGCCCAATTACGGAATCTTGTGTCAAACCACACCACACATTCAACTTGGGGCTGTCGCGTTCATGTTCAACAACTGCAGTGGGATTCTGCTCACCCCATATTCTACAGTTATGCCTATGCACTTTTCCGGAAATGTGGAAGGTAGCCTCATCTGAAAATCTTACACGTGTCAGGAATTCATTGTCATCATCAATGCATGATAGCACTTCACTAGCATAATCAAACCTAGCGGGTTTATCACTGCACTTTAGTTTCTGAACAAGCTGTAACTTGTAGGCTCTAAGCCGTAACCTTTTATGTACGATATCATGCACAGTAGAATGTGGAATTTGAAGTTGGGAACTAGCACGTCTCACAGATTTACGCGGGCTTCTCTGGAAAGCTTCCTGAACTGCAACCACTTTATCCTCGCTCACATGCTTCCGACCACTACCTTTCTTCCTCAACAAAGACCCTGTTTCCAGCAATTGTTTATGCCATTTAACAATGTAATGACGTTCTGGTGCTTCCTGTCCATATTGTTGCCGGAATCTTCTTTGTACCGTTACAGGAGACTTCAATTCTGCAATCCAAAAGCAGCACTCAACTTTTTGACGAACAGTAAACGGCGCCATTGTGCAGACTACTCACGAACAAAGCCATGCTTGCGCTTAATTATGTTACGATTTTTTCCCTTCTGGTGGTAAAAAAAATTCCTTTCTTCCCTCTTCCAAATAAACGTTATTTGACATTTCTATTGTTAACGATTGTTGAGTTATTTAAATTCTTTATTGGTATATTTTTTCTCGGACACACTGTATATCGTGAATACAGATAAGTAAAGGGCTGGCACATTTCCTTTTTTTTTTTTGGTTTGTAAGCCCCTTTTTTGTAAGAATTATATTGTAAAGTTGTAGTTTCATGATGACGGTGATTATCAGAGAATTCCAATTTTTCCTCTTCCAGAGAGAAGTCTGGGCACAGAAGGAGAATGAACTGGTCTCATTTCTCCAGCTTCAGCTGGCTGAAGCAATCAACTTGCAGGACCGCTCTCTCATCGCACATCTGCATGAGACCCTGCGTTGCATCAGACTCTTTGATGATGAAGGGTATGTATGGAATGGTTTGTAATATGAATGTGGGTAAAGATCAAAGTTTCAGACACAGTACTGAAAGACAATTTTATACTGAAACCGTAACAGCAACAAAACAAAAACAACACAAGATGGCACAGGATTTTTTTTATTTTTTTTTTTATTATTATTATTATTATTTATTCTAAGCTTTGGTAAGGATTGTCGGAAACTGTGCTCTGACAAGAAAATGTCAACATTTGAAGGTATGTTGTTATACAAGTGTGGAAGCCTACAGTATAAAGAGCATTGGATTGTGAAAGGACTTTACAGTGTGGGTTGCTTTTGTGGGTACTCAAAGATTAAATTCATTGATTAGAAATTCAGTTTTAATTTTAGCTTTGATAATTTTATGAAAACATTCAATCTCTTCTGTTTCATGACGAGTGTGTGGTGGCTGGATGTTTAAAATAGAGATAATATCTGTTTTGTGGAGGTGTATTAGAGAAGGTATTGCAAGTAATTGCACGGAAAACTGAGTACAGAGTCGGTACTGGAAAGATTAGTTTTAGAAGCTGTGGTCCAGATAGCAGAGAAATATTCAAGTAATAGGGGATATAAAAAAATTGAAAAGTATTGGTAATGGATAGTTGGTTTTGGATTTGAGTAAACGTGTATATTCATTTTACATTTTTCTTGCTTCAGGATCATTTTTTTAATTTACACAAGGAGGAGGGTATGATATTTTTATTAGCTTACCAGTTACATACTTTTCCATTTTTTCACATACCCGTAGTACATAGAATATTATTGTTTAAATATGTTAAATACACATCCTTCAATATTTGTGCTTGCTCATTCCTATCATTTTTTTAAATTTTTTTTTAGGTTCTGAAATATAATTTTACAAAATGTTACAATTTGTTTTTGTTTTTTTTACATTTTATTATTTCTACAGGTGCAGGAAACTTTTCAAGTCACTGAAAGAAGATTACAAAAAGAGGTCACCATACATTGCTTATCTAGTGCGCTGTAGACAGGGATTGCTATCAACAATTGCACATTTGGAAAGGTATGTATCATCCCGATATGCAGAACGTTATCAGACTAATTTTAAGTTTTATAGATAAAGCAAGATGGGAATTTCTGGTTAACTGGAATCATATTTATTCAGGGGTGACAGTAGTATGTGATTTATTGGCTTGCTTTTACGTTAATTTAATTAATTTTTATTGAATGGATATGGGAATCCTGTTCATAACAGTAATTGGTTCTTAATTTGTTTAGTCCTAGAATAAACCAATAAACAGTATTTATATCTTGTACTAACATGAGCATGTATTAATTAATTACCCTTCTAGACATTTTGTTGTTGTCCACAATTTTTCACTCCTTTTTTTTTAAGGTAATGTTAAACATGGTTACCATCGTCACATAAGATTTTTGCACTATATTCATCATCATCCTTCGCCGTTTCTTGTCTCTGGCTGGGTCGGCATAGAAGTCAAGCCTCTATTTTGGTTTGGTTTGAGTTGCTGTTTTAAGTCCACTTTATGCACAGTAAGACAAGCCTCTATTTTCTTCTGGTCTTTTACCATTCCTCTCTTTCCACGATGTTCCAATTTTGTCCTCTTCTCCTAACACACTCCACTATCTGCTCTTTCCACCGATATCTTGGTCTTCTCCTTGGCCTTATTTCCACTCCTTGTGCATTATAAGCTCCTACTGGTAATCTTTCTGCATCTATCCTCTTCATGTGTGCAAACCATTTCATCTGTGCCTGATCTATTTTGTTCTGGAGCTTCACCACCCTCACTGTCTGTTGGATCTCCTCATTCGTTATTCTGTTACTTCTAGTCTTCCCCAATATACTCCATGAACCACTCTGTTCTTCCCACTGGCATCTTCACACAGCTCTGATTGGCCTTGTATGTGCTCTGCACTCTACACACTATTTCTTCCTCGACTCCTTTCTCTCTCAGAGCCTTCCAAATATTTGTTCTCTCCATGCTATCATATGCTTTTTCTATATCTAGGGATGCCATAATCAAATCATTTCCATGCATTACCATATTTTGCACTATATTATAAGAAGCAAGTAGTCCAGAAATTATACACCTGATAAGTGAAGATTAAAGCATATAAATGTGTTCTTTGCACGTGAATTATCAAATAACTGTTCATGTGAAACTAAGAAAGCATCATCCATGCTACAGGCAGTCTAATCCTAGACAATTTGATTCCCTCAATTTTTGCTTTTATTGTAACATAAAGGTAAAGAAAAATCAGATTTTAGAATTATTTGCAGCACTGAAAAATATATAAATTCACAGAGGGTGATAGAATCTTAGGAATTGAAAATGTATTTCATAGGATAGAAAAAAAAATTGCATCATACAACGTATGAATGTGTGTGCTTAATATATTTGGGAATATTTCCTCCTTCTTTCTCTAACAGAATAATAGAACGGGTAAAGTGTGATCACCAAGTATGTAGTAAGTACCTTGTTGCTGTTTGCGTGCGGATTTTCCTTGAGAAAAGAGAGCAGCTGCTGGTCCAGTTCACGAGCGAATTCCAACACCTGACTGTGTCAGATGAGAAGACAGATCTTTTGGATGACTTCCTTCAGAAGCTTAATGCCGAAATGGAACGGGATGCCACTTGGCAAGGTATAGTGTTCTTAGATTTATCATGATACTGCTGGTAAGGTGGAAAATGCTATTTTACATGTTCTAAGTTCTTATATTTTAAATTTTCCCATATTTTAAGTTTTTTCCAACTTGAATCCATGAAAAACTTAAAATCGAGGTTCAGCTGTATTTGTTAGTAGTGGACAGTCAAATACAATTCCTGCTGAGGTTTTTTAAAAAAATCGCTATTCCTGAAAATAATAATTGTTCTTTTTTTCTAAATGGAGTAATGCAGATGTTTGTTGTGTAACATACTAACATTGAATCTGAAACACAAGAAATTGCTGACAGATAAAATTGTGAAGCTTGGGCTTAGCCAAAGTGTTAGAGCTCTTATCTTTGGTGCAAGTTGTCCTGGGTTCGATTTTAGTGGGAGAAAATTGTTTGACAGGGTTTGGTCTTGAGATCCTGAAATTTCATACTGGATTATATCCATGTGAGATACTAATCAATTTATGACTGTACCTGAATTTCTGCCTAAATACTCTGCTTAAATTATTACCATTCCCATAAACTGTTACGTGCCTGAATGGCCGAACACAATGATCAACATAGGGAGATTTAGTTGGCGGAAGCAACAATAGATGGCAGCGTGACGGAAAGGTGGAAAGTAAATTGCTTGACGAAATTAGAGGAAACAGAAAGTGATTATATTAAACAAAACAAATGAAAGATAATGAGTACAGATTAAACCATTGTAAATATAGGATAAGAAATATAAGATAATAGAGGAATTATAATGATTAATAAAATACTCATGAATTAGACATATAGGAGAGTAAGGAAGTCAAGATGTTGATTCGAATCCGTGTCTTTTATCTCTGGCAAGGAGGAACGCCTCCTTAGGTTTTTGGTTGTTTCCCCTTGGTGGTGTTATATTGATATTTGTCACCCCAAAGCACTATGGTTGCGCTAGCTGACTTTAGTCGCACTGGGCCATAGGTAGCGCTCTTAAATTAGCGATCCTGGGGTGTTCCTTTGGTCGTTTTTTTAGGTGGTGCTATATCCAGATTTGTCGCCCAAATATACATGAGAGTTTATTTAGCCAAGTTCAGGCTTCAGGCCGAAGAAAAGGGGGAAACGTTCAGGGAAAAAAGTTCTACAGAAGAATAGAAGAAATATTTAATCGAGCTACAGAAGAATAGAAGAAATAATTAATCGATAAAAGAAATAGATGATCCCTTCTACAGAAGAATAGAAGAAATAGATGATCCTTCTATAGAATAATAGAAGAAATAGCCAATCCTGTCATAGAAGAAGAAAACCTTTCCCAAAGAAGAAGAAGTTGACCACTCCATAGAAGGAAGAAGAAGAAGAAGTCAATCTTTCTCCTAGAAGAAGAATATAATTTTTGTATTGAGAATTTAAGCATATAATATTTGTAATTGTGAAGATTTCAGAATATATATTATCATTCTTATATCCATTGGCATATATCTCTGCTTTCTGATTTACATTCCAAAGAAAAGAACCCATAACCCTCGAGATTAGCCGTGGTATACAGAAGCTGTGCTCCTAAAGTGTGACATACACGAGGGCGTAGCAATACCCACGATACTCACTGATCAGGAATTAACGAGAAGTTAATGGCAATTCATTTTGTCTGAAGTTATTTCCTTTAGAAATCATCTTTGTATGATTTAGGTAGAGAATTTATTTTTCAGTGTGTACCAATGTAGATTGTTTTGCTACACTGTTTATAATATATATATTTTTCCTAGTTGCAAGTGGAACTCAGCTAGAACAAGCAAAAGCAGCCGTTGAAAGAGCAGTTATGAGCCGTGTGTACATGCATGCTCTCTATCCCAATGGAGATGGGGACATTTCAAGAGACCAGTGAGTACTTTCTTAAGATTTATATTTGGCAATAAAGTTAAACCTAATATAAGTATCAGACAAAATTTAGAAATGGGAAAAATTCTGAAAATGGCAGAACTCTTGCATAACAGTCATAAAGTCTTGTATGCTCATACAAATGAAACTATTTGCATTTGTTGTAAAATCAAAACATTCCACAGTCATTAATATTTTATTGTGGTGATGTAAAATGTACCTTGTGTATAAATACAGTCAACTCTCGATTCTACGACCCTGGGTATAACGACCCTCTCGAAGTAACGACCCTTTTCCCGGGAACCGTGAAAAATTTAGAAAAAGATAGAAAAATTTGAAAAAAAAAAAAGTTGAAAAATTGAAGGAAATCGGCCGAAAAATGCGTTGTTTTTTTCCCCACTCATTTCCTTCACGAGCGCTCTACCGCTCACAATTGGGTCTGAACTAAAAATAAGCACCACCACACCATGCTTGAGTGATATCCAATAGCACTTGACCTCTGCCCTCCCCTCCCTCAAGCGCACCAATGTTACCCCGCACCCGACGGCCGCTACCCAACGCGCCAGGCTTGTTTTGCCACGCTTTCTCTTGGATACGCGAGAAGAGAAGATCGAATGTGCTTGGATGTTATTTTAAATCGACCTTTTGTTTCCTTGTCCTAAGAGCTGCTGAAAACTTGTGGGGAAGGGTGGGAGCAGCCCGAAATGACTGCTGGACTTGCAGTCTTTGCCAATGTGTATGGCAGGTCAAGCTCTTTCATCGATAAATACACCACCTTGAGAGATAAGATCGCAGGAATGTTCGAAAATACAGATGTGTGGCGCCTGGAAGTCTGGCCCATCTGTCCAGTTCAGCAGGTTCCCGTGAGTGAGCAACTCTCGGCCTTGTAGCCGACAACTTCCGGTAACCGCTTTCATTCAAAATGTGTTCTTTGTTCCCTGCAACACTTCATAAAAAGCGAAACTGTTAGAGATAATCAAAACCACATAGGTGAACTAAAGATCGTCAACCCGCTTAATGCGTTGACATCCAGGTTTCCACAAAAGTTTACTTCGATCTTACGTGCATCATAACTCCCGTTTCCCACTTCATATCTTTTCCTAATTGTGTCGATGTCGTAATATCTGCTAAAAAAAAGTGTTCCGTTGGCTTACTGACTTCTCCCTCTTTTCCTGTCAGGAAACGTAGGGGGGTTTGCGATGCAGATTGTTTCAGCCACGATTTTCTTGCTGATGCGGGCTGATTACAGGCGAGGGTGGAAAAGGACCCATCCCTCTTCCTTTCCTTTGACGTCTAAAATGGGGCAACCAGTTCTGGATATATTCTTGAAAACGAACAAAAACCATAGAACAAGTAAAACAAAAAGGGACCCCCCCTTTCCCCAGCTCATTCTCCGCCACTGGTGTGCACGGCAATGTTGATAATTGCAGAATTCAGTTGTTTTCTTAAATTTATTTATTATATATTTTTTTTAATGCTGTTGTCTGCATAGGAAATATTGCCCGTATTATTGTCTGTTGCGTGGGTAAAATGGTATAAGGTAAAGCAAGGGTCATTTCTTTCTTCTTTACACTGCTGTTAATCGTTCGACAGTTGCATCGACAGTTGCGTTATCTTTGGGACTTTTCTCTTTCGCCACCTGTTGCTCTTGCTCGAACTTCCAGCCTTCCAGCCGGTCTCTTTGTTTTTACGATGCAGCTGGCGCCAGTGTTTTGTCTAGCGTCTGCTAAGCTCTTGCTTGCAGATAACAGCGATGACTCATCCAGGGCCAAGAAAAAAGTTATTGTTTTGAATCTGGCAAAGCTGTTTTCATTTGATAACCAAATTCGATCTCCAGAAAGCAAAACAAGAGTTAAAATAACTTCATGTTCTGCCCCTTCTGATAACCACAACTGTAAATTTAATTTACCTTTCTTCAGAACCATTCATGTGGAGGAAAAAAAAAGGTGTGTTCAATGTAGGAATGGTCCCTGAGACTGATTAAAAAGACATTATTCAAGCCGAAAACATTTGGAGGGGTGGGTGTTTGACATCCAGAATACTCCTAAATCCAACATTAAATTAACGTGAGAGTAAATAAGGATCTACCATTTTGATATGTGAAAATGCGCAGTTTCATAAAGCTTGTTTTCAGTTCATTTTATGCTGATGGGCTAATCGTGACTAAATATACAGTTTAAAGTGAAATTCAATTCCAAACCCGAATGATTATCAACTGCCACGTTGTTTAATGACCTGTCCTACAATACGCTTTGGGTGAAAATAGATCGCAAGTTGCGCATTTCCTTTTTCACGCTGGATTACAATGCAAGTCAAGGAAGGAGTTTGGACTGCTCCCTTGAATGGGGAAGGAGGGTGAATGAAGTTGGTTGAAGCAAAGAAAAGTGACTTTTTTTTTACGATGTATTTTACACAGCCGAACCAGAATGAAAATTACAGCCCCGCCTTTATTTTTTTTTCTTGTCTGGTACCTAGAGAGGTTGTGTTGTTTCTCCCGAGAGATCTAATCTTACCAGTTAATCTTGTAACAGACAATGCTCCAGTAAACCCGTATAAAATCCAACATTCATTCTGCCCGATTATCTCCCCGACTTCTGCTGGCACCAGTCTGACTGGTGTCAAGATTCTTCGAGTTTCGCTTGGGAGAGATTGTTTTCCTTTCCATAGGTCTCAGTGGAAACGGGTTTCTCATTAACTAGAATTGTAAGAATTTCCTGGAAAAGCAACGACTGTGCACAATTGAAAGAAAGTAACATTATTTTAAATTCTCTTTTGTGAAAACTTTTTCATGTTCTATTTTCCTTCTCACAACACGCATCCTGTGCATAACAGGTTGTATAACTACCAGGATAAATGGTGTTACCATCTCCTAGGCATCTTTGTGTCCGTTTGAGCTCCCTTTAAGCTGAAAATTGGTGCAAATTCCAATAACGACCCCTTCGAAATAACGACCCTTTTCCCGGGAACTGTGAAAGGTCGTTGAATCGAGAGTTGACTGTACTGTGTTTATTTTTATTTATTTATTATTATTATTCTCTCTTTTTTTTGATAAACATGAGATTTTACAAATGCCACCAATAACTGATACCAATTAGGAAAAATGTTTAGGTGAAATATTCACTTCTTTCATTGCATATCACTAGGAATAAATAGAATAGAATAATAGCAAAAAGGATAAGAAATCTGATTTAAATTTATTGCTAGCCTTGTTTTTAGTTGGTAGTCCTGATTTTCAGAAGGAACTAATCCTTCTTTGGGGATGGATGATAATAAGTACAAAATGTGGCAAGAAGGTTAAAACATGGTTGAAAATGACTTAAACTAGATGTTTAGCCATGATTGTGGTTCTCTTTTAACATTTTAACCATGTTTTAACCTTTTTAACCATGTCTTGTACTTATCTCCCATCCCAGAAGTATCGAGATTGATCCAAAATAAAGACTACCAACGAAACAAAGATTCATATTGTGACTTTGTGTTGGGAGTGAAAGATTCACCTTTTGTATTTTAAAAGGAATTGTGAATTTACAATTTTGCAGCAAAGAGAAATTCTTCTTTCTAAGATTTGAAGAGCATTGGATTTTGCTTTGGTATGTAAGGGAATTGTTTCTCAAAGACCATGGTTTAGTCAGGGTGCCAAATGCCTAAAAGTGGCATAACCTTGATTTCAGGTATGAATAAAATGTTTTGACTGTTTTTGAAAGCTTACGTTATGTACATTTCAGATCTGTTTGATGCCACTGTCAACCTTGACCTTGAGCAATTTGAGCAATTTCAACATGGCATCTAATATGGAGGACTTTCCAGTTAATGACCTATATCTCGGTAACCAATGGTCGCAAAGAGAATATTTTTTTAGTCTTGATCCTCATTAGATGGACTACGAAAAAGATTCTGTTTAGTTTTTCACTAACATCAGTGGTTTAAAAAAAAAAAAAAAAGGTAAAGTGCTCCCCTGTGCATAGCACCATGCCATGAAGGTGTATAGGGTGTGTGGGGGTAACACCCCACACTTTCTTGATCCGGTCGTGAGTGGGGGTGATGTGATCAGCATCACGCCCCTGACCACCTTTACCCCCCAGGGTTTCCCCCATCATATGAACTTTTATTCCAAACAATTTCCTGTCACTGTATTTGTTCAAAGGTTACAAGGCAAGAACTTCAAGAAGTGCTATAAAAAATGCATATTTGAAAGATTATTTTTTAAATTACGGTAAAACCACTGATTTTAGCGAAAAACTAAACAGAATCTTTTTCATAGTCCTCTAATGAGGATCAAGACTAAAAAAAATATTCTCTTTGCGACCATTGGTTACCGAGATATAGGTCATTAACTGGAAAGTCCACCATATCGGATGCCACCTTGAATTACTCAAATTCCTCAAGGTTGACAGAGTGGCATCAAACGGATCTGAAATGTACATAACGTAAGCTTTTAAAAATAGTTAAAACATTTTATTCATACCTCAATTCCAGCTTTTTGCTGGAGTAGTTCTACTGCTGTTGGTTTATTCATGATTTGTGCCTAAACATGCACAGTAGTGTCGCGATAATTCAAGGTAGACAGGAAGGTCAAAATGACTTAAGTAAAGTCAGAAGAGGTGAAAGAAAAAAACAATAGTATAAGAAAAAATTACAGTATGTGAAAAATGGGACATGCAATATTTGAGGTGGTGGAAATGTTAGATAAATAAGTGTTCCCATCATACACTTCCATATTACTGTACTTAAGGCAAAGAGTGACAGTTTCTTATTTATTTCAATATCGTCAGAGTGGGCACTGCTACTGAAAAAAACAAAACAAGTACAAGAAATTATTAATGTCTCCCTGTATTGTAAGTGAAAACTGTTTTTTAAAGTTGATTATAAGTTATATATGATCTGTAAAAAATATGATAAGTATTACAGAATCCCATGTATTCCTTTTGGATAAACAACTACAACTTACGGCTAATCAAATATAAGTTCAGATTTTTCCCAACACAATTAAAATCTTTAACCTGTCCTCTTTCCACTCATGTGTATTTCTTCACCATTGGAAGTTTGATATTCCCAAGAGAACAAGTAAAATAATACTCCCATAAGTGCAATGCTACGTTTTTTCCATCCTACAACCATCCAGTGCACAGACTTCTCTTCTCCACCTCACCGTGGGGAAATGTTTGTGGGGGAGGAGTAGTTTCAGGTCCTCGCATCTGGCTGGACGTGGTAACTGTTCCTCATGCCCTTAATTCATGAGGCTGGATCACACTTGCTGCTCTTATATGACTAACCCAACACCCCTCTGTGTAAGGTTTTTCTTTATGCCTTGGATAATGTGGAACATTGGATTATCAAGACGTGACTGTATACTTTATGCACTATTTTTGTCAGTTTTTAATATTAGTCTTTAATTGTCTTTTGATTAATTCAGAAATTATTTCTTTGTATGTATGTTGCAGGGTTCTTCACGAGCATATGAAGAAACTATCAAAAGTCATAACTCCAAATCACAAGGATTTACGTGTACCAAAGGTAAAGAGTTTTCCCTTAATTGTGCATCCTGTTATGAATATATGTTCATTTTCACTTTTTTTTTAATGCTTTGGAGATATTGAACCTATACTCATACTTCTCATTTCCATCACTACCCCATATAATGTAATCACTGAAGAAACAGGAGAAAAAGTGCACACAATGAAATAAGAATAATATTCCAGTCTTTAACTTTGTATTTCTCATTTTTTTATTATTATTATTATTATTATTAATAATACAGCATACTCTTTCACCATGTAGAATATTGCAGCACATCTGTACAGTAGATAGCTTTTTAAAATTTAAACTCTTCCGACTTGGTCTATTTGTTTGTAAGGTACATATATAAAATATAACTTACATCTTCTTAGTAGTAACTTTCCAAGTTTCGAAAGCCAGAAAACCACAGTGATTGGACCCGATGTCCTGCCCATGCATCACTAAATAAAGAAGCTCGTAAACTTTTAGTTTAGTTATGATTTACATAGAGATATGAGTGTAAATTCAGATGTACTAAAACTATAAGTCCCAGAAGAACATACAGAATTTGCAGAAATGTCAAACAACATAATGTTATTCACGTTGTGTTGGAAAGTAAAAATTAACTTCTATTTTCAGATGTTTCATTACGAATGCCCCTGGCCGTCGGCGCAGGCAGAGATAGCAGCGATCAGTGCATATAAAACTCCAAAGGACAAATTGAAATGTGTGTTAAGATGCTCTACTACAATCATGAACCTGTTGTCTATGGCATGCGAGAGAGGGGTGCCTGCAGCAGATGATTTTATACCCGTCCTCGTGTATGTTCTCATCAAGGTAAGATACTGTCTTACACATTGTAATTGTTTTTCAACATAATAGTTGTCTTTAAACATGTGCGTCTCTCTCTCTCTCTCTCCTTCTAACAGCAAGCAATAGCAATTCTGCACAAAAAATAGGGCTGTGCCAAAACAAATTGCGAAATTTGTTGAAAAATTTTATATCCCAGTTTGAGAGCTATGCTTTCTTCTCTGCTTCCTACTGTTATTCTCCTTTTTATGTTTCCAAGTCACTTTTCTTTACAGTTCGTTCATCTTGATTTTTTTAGTGCGAAATGAAAACATAATGTACAGTAATGAAAATATGACCAATGACTCGCTGTGTGCTTGGCTGAACACAACTTTAGATCTTGCCACCCAAGTTTCCAGGTTTAACTCAGCTTGGGCATGGGTGTACTTCGTTAGTTTTCCCTTCTTCAATTTTATCTAATCATTACTCATCCTCATCATTGCAGTTAGCCAAAAAAATAACAAGGAGCTAAGTAAAATAGCACAAAACTACAAGTACAAAGTGACTGGCTATACAGATGTTGCATGCCAGATAATAAAATTTTGTCAATGCAATCTCAGTTCCACTTTTAAAATGTCATAATATCGATAGTCTGTAATTAAATTGGTTAGTAATAATGATGTGGCGAAGCAGAAAATTTGCCTATTCTAATGTAGTCACCAATAATTTTTTGAACCGATACTCGATTCTGACACATATGCTTATTCAATAGAAATGGAGTGTTATTGTCAGCATGACAAAAATAAATTTCCTATAAAAATATCTGCATGTTATATATTGTTAAGGTTACTCCTCAACATGTTGACATTCTACACATCCTTGGGGGGATCTAAACGGCATAATGACTGGCAACACTTTCCTTGTCCCACAGATAATTTATTTACAAACATATTATTGCTTCCACCGAAATGCACCTTCCGAAGATAAGCGATGCCTGGCCATGCATGGGCAACTATGACCAAAGTCAAGTTTGCCCTGTTCAATGTTCCACTCCTGACCACCTCTGTGTATGAGAAGAAACTGAAGGACTGACCAATTCTCCACTTGCACCTCCTCCTGCCACGGCCCCTCAATGACCCCATCTTCCACTTTCCTTGCAGAATTTCCAAACTTTTCCGTCTGGAACTAACAGCTGCCACCTCACAAGTAAGGAATGCCTTAGCTTTGGTTTTCTCGGCTAAGCCATACTTGCCCTTGCAATATACAGGGTGTAATTTTAATGGCGCCCACGGACCACAGATTCGTATAGAGGACATCAAAACAAACAACATTTCCCAGTAACATTTTTCTCGTTGGTGCGTCGATTCGACGGTACAGCCGTTCAAAAAAGACCGTTTTGCCGTCTGGATGCTGGCAACCCAACACAACATTTGTTCGTACCTGTGACCTCATATCCTGCGGCGAAACAGCGCACGGCAGGGTTGCAAGGAACACACAAATTTTGTGAAAAATGACAAACTACCAACTACATTATTAGCTGTAAAACGAGGCGAGAAACGCGTCCAGTAGACCGAACATCATAGCCTACCAGCCAGAAGATCAGCAGTCATCTCAGGGGAAGGGGGAAGTGAACCAACGATATGAGAAACAGTAAAAAACGTATTCAAAATGAAATGTCAATTTCGGATTTTGTCTCAGTCTACATCTAAAATATCAACAACAATACATTTTATTGGACTTACAGCTTACACGTGGCTGTTTACGCCCAACTACATGTCAAATATTTGCAAATCTCGTTGCAAGGTTGATATCTACAGGTTTATGTCCATATGCCATGCGGTACTTTTGTGCTGATAACGGAAGTATCCGAGGTTCACTTTGTTGCATTACGGCTAAAACAAGTACAACCACAGTAACAATCTAATGATGAATCAGTACCGAATATACTGCCCTATTCACATTTGCAAACTATTACATGTGTATCCGGTGCATAGATAAACACATAGTCGTCTTAGAGCTTGTATTACTACTACTTATATCCCTGTATTTTCAATCATTTTTGACACTTGCCTCATAATGCTCTGAATATACATTATATTATCTGTTGCTTACCTTTGGAATTTTGAGTTCTTTCATTTCTATTTTGTCATCTGTTCAGTGTGTCACAGACAAATAGTATCAGAAGAACGAAGTGGATAGACTAAATTGTAGATGCCAACTTGGTAACTAGATTTGCAAATATTTGACATGTAAGCTGAGACAAAATTCGATATGACCACTTCACTTGAATTCTATTTCCTTTCTACTATTTTTCGTATCGTTTGTTTACTTCCTGTTAAGTTAAAGAACGTGTTTTCTCGTTTTGTGTTACGGTACATAATGTGGCTGATTGTAGCTACGTCATTTTTCACAGATTATGTGTGTTCCTGGCAACCCTGGAACGCATCGCTTCACGACGGGATATGACGTCACAAATGCAATCAAATGTTGTGTGTGGTTGCCAGCATTCAGGCGGCAAAATGGGCTTTTTTGAACGACTGTAGCGCCGAAACGACGCACCAACGAGGAAAATGTTACTGAGAAAAGTTGTTTGTTTTGATGTCCTCTATACGTTTCCGTGGTCCGTGGGCGCCATTAAAATGACACCCTGTATATTCTCAGAGGCTTAACTAGTACAGTTATTTGCATGAAGCACATGAACCGATACTCGATTCTGACACATATGCTTATTCAATAGAAATGGAGTGTTATTGTCAGCATGACAAAAATAAATTTCCTATAAAAATATCTGCATGTTATATATTGTTAAGGTTACTCCTCAACATGTTGACATTCTACACATCCTTGGGGGGATCTAAACGGCATAATGACTGGCAACACTTTCCTTGTCCCACAGATAATTTATTTACAAACATATTATTGCTTCCACCGAAATTGGTTTTCTCGGCTAAGCCATACTTGCCCTTGCAATATATATTCTCAGAGGCTTAACTAGTACAGTTATTTGCATGAAGCACATGCATTCAAGTAGCAAAATGAATTCATGTTCTTAAGATTGAAAAATTTGAGTTTTTGAAGCAATTCTGGATGTAATTTATTTTATCACATATCTGCCAACCTCTGTGACTGAGTGGTTAGCAGAGCATGCTACGGTGCTAGTGGTCCCAGGTTTGAATCCCGGTCTGGGCAAGGATGTTCTTTGTGAATGTCCCTTCATCAATTTCATCATATCTTCACTCATCCTTATCATTGCAATTAGCCAAAGTGACAGAAAAACAATGTAAAATAACCTAATTGAATCAATCAATCAATTTCGTCAACAACACCGAATACTCTATTTCACTAAATACTCATGCTTTCAATCATCACCAGAATGGTACCATTTTGCTTGGTGATGCAAAATTTTTCAGGTAGGAGGCAAAAAAAAAAAAAACACCACAGAACCAATTTTATGTTTTTTTATGATATTTTCCTGCGAACGTTGTTTGACAAATTTGTGGATGTAATTTGTATTTATGCCTGTTGATATGTACGTCCTGTACTTAGTGCCAAGGAGTCACTAGCATCTGTTCATGGCAGTTTCTAACCTGAACATGATTTTTAAGGGAGCTAATTTCCACTATTTCTTGTGCAAAAATACTGATGATTCAGCTCCCATGTGACGGGAGGTGTACACTTGATCACAGCTAGAATAGCGCTACTTCGCTAGTAGAAGAAATTAAGTATCAGTACAAGCTTAAATATCAGTTTTTCCCTATGTTCATACTGATTCCGATATGTAATTTTGGTCGATATTTATATATTGGCAATTGGCTTCGTCACATCCCTGATAGGTAAGTAAGTATTTGGTATTTTTGGTATTTAGGTCAATTAAGTCAGTAATTTTAACCCTTTGACTAGTTTCCACCCCCTGTTCTTTTTAACCCTCAAGAGATACCTAGCTCTTTCTTTAACCTAATGAACCAAAAAAATTACTCTCATTTCAGAAAATAAGTTACCATCTCTTTTTTCTTTAGGCAAACCCTCCATCACTATTATCAACAGTACAATATGTAAACAGCTTTTACGGCAATCGTCTTGAAGGTGAAGAGCAGTATTGGTGGATTCAGTTTTGTTCTACCATTGAATTCATCAAGACGATGGATTACAGTGATTGATGTATATGGTGCATGTGTTCGACAGACAATACAGGCACGGGCTTATGATAGCCCGTATGTACAGGCTATGAAGACTGAGAGTTTGTAAAGAAACGTATATTATTTAGCTATCAGCAGTGGACTGATGGAGAGTATATTTATAAAGAACAAGCTGTACATTTCTGCGTAATTATTAGATGCTTTATTAATACTAATTCATTCATTGTGGATTGGAAATTATATATTTGTAAGTATTTCATCATGCATGTGTGTCACATCTTGTCATAGGCATCTAAGGTCATGTATACATAGTATATGTAACAAGTAGTTAAATTTGCTTTTACATAGCATTATAGCGTTAAGTTTGTTGTCAGTAAGTTCGTGTTATTTTTTTTCATACTTGTTTTAGTGTGATACATCAGCTGCCTGCGACAATACGTAACAATTTTGACACTATCTAAGATGAATGTTTAAGTGGTAAAACAAGATGAAAAGATATTTTGCAGTATTTTGAGACCAAAATCATAACGGATGTAGTTGTAAATACAGGAGAGAATGCCACTGTTTTTTAATGTTTATTTTGTACATTAAGTTTCTCATATATTGAAATATCCCCATGACAAAATCAGCTTTCCATTGTTGTTTCTGAATATTCACATTGTATTTTTACGTGTTACTATGAACAGCTAGTAATGCTGATACTTCCATTACCTCAATCCCCCCTCTTTTCTTTGGATTGCTGTGGTCTTTGTATTTTTCACAATAAGTGCAGTTGCACGTACAGAAATTGCACGGAAGAGTATATTAAGCGAATGTACACCAGTGCTCATAACTGATGCCTTATTTGTGGGAACTGTTGCGTGTGGGGGGGAGCATTAGGCACTTGGATCGTGTCGTATGCATATAGCCATAGTTCAACTTCAAGAAAGCAAAACTACTTACACATATATTGATTAATATATTTTTAGAGGCAAAGGGCCATAATAGATCTTGTCTTAACATATCCTCTATCAATCAGAAAATGAAAGCATAATAAAAACCTCTTTTATTCATATTAAACTATTTCTGAAAAAAGAACAGAGGATGAAACTTGCATATGAAGTGATAAGAGGGAAATTTCTCTAAAGTATTCCTCTTAATTATATGGAAAAGAAGACTGGTATTAGCTTTATCGGAGACAATTAATATAACTTTAATGAGCATAATCAGATAATAGTTTTTCACCAAAAGCTATCATTAAGAAAAATAGTAAATAATATGCCTTTTAACTGTTGTGTACATTTGTTCATCAAAATATTTATGTAGGAACATTTTGTACATTCCTGCCAATGACTAAAAGGAAACTGTGATTATGAAATCTCAGAAGAGTTGTATATTTTTGTTCCTGTCTTCAAGTTTGATCTGTGCGGTTTTTATTTAGTGATACATATAAATAACCACAGCATATGTCACTAATTCAAACATGAAAATAACATTGGAAAGAAAAATCTTGTAGCAGTGACAGTTGTTATATAATTTGGTGAAGTTATTCTTGTGACATCCTAGACAAATGTGAAAGTAAAACAATAGCTTGATAGAATGTGTTTTAATTATTGTTGAATCCTTTTTTTCTCATGCTCTTTCTATTTCTTTAATCATAGTGTTTTTGAAAGGTCCAGTATAGCTTCTGGGAACCTTTAACTACCATAATTGTTATCTAGATAGTTCTTCTATTATTTATGTTACAAATCCTTTACAATATTGATTTTAGGTTGCTTTCAGTGGTTCAGAAATGTTTTGAAAAATGTTGTCTATTTTATCAGTATGAACAAATATGAGAATTTTAAAAGGAAATTCTTACAGTTTGATAGGATATAGTTCTAATAGCAAACTAATACATTAAAATTTATAAATGTTCTGACTCACTTTAAATTGTTACAATATTCAAGTATTAGTATTGGTTCAGCCCTAAAATTACTATCACTAATAAAGTACCGATAACTTTCAGTCAAAGCTCTCGCAACTTTACCTTTGCTTATTAATTACGTGATAACCATAAGAGATATTTACATTTTTTTGTTATGAAACACTATTCATTAACCTATTTTCTATTTTTTTTATTTGCTTGGCAATAGTGTACGTGAGTGTTCGTTGCCAACTGAAAAATGCTTATTTATATACGATAAAAATAAGAAAATATTAACAATTTTTTTGAAATAATGAAAAGATGGAAAAACTACTTCCAAAAATTATTAAGTGAAAATCAAAGAAGAAACACACCAAATGAAGAGGAGGAGGAGGAGGAGAGAAGGCCTGAAGAACCAGATATGCTAGACGTAGAATAAGAAGTAATTACACGGGAAGAGTTAAAGAAAGCTATTAGTAGAATGAAACTAGGAAAGGTGGTCATGATGGCATTGCACCAGAAATGATCAAGTATATGAGAAAAGAAGGAGAAGATCTGTTGCTCAGAATAATAAATATGGCATGGAAGGAAAAGAAGATAGTGAAGGATTGGGAAATATCAATACTAATACAAATATATAAGAAAGGAGATAACAGGGAATGCGGAAATCACAGAGGTATTTCACTACTCAGTGTGCCTGGCAAAGTCTATTCAAGAATTTTGGAAACTAGACTAAGACAAGAAATAGAGGATAAATTAGAGGAGAGACAAAGTGGAATCAGACCAGGTAGAGGTGTCCAAGATCACATATTTACAATAAGGCAAATAATAGAGAAAGTTATAGAATACAATAGAAAATTATACCTATGCTTTATAGACTTGGAACAGGCTTTCAATAGGGTGCCATGGCAAGAGCTATGGAAAACCCTAAAGAAAAACAATGTAAACAAAAAATTAGTAGAAGCAATACAAAGTTTCTACAAAACAAATAGATGCTATGTCAGAACTGGCAATAACAGATCTGAGGAATTCATAACAACAACAGGAGTAAGACAAGGTGATATTTTATCCCCATACTTGTTTATCATTCTGATGGATGATGATCTGAAAGAAATAAAACCAAAGATGAGAAAATTCAAAGTAGGAAATTGGAAACTAAAAACTGTAACTGTATCTGAACTTTTATATGCAGATGATATTTATTGTTTGCAAATTCACAAGCAAACCTACAAAGAAATTTAGAAATAATAAATGGTAATATGTCAAAGAAATGTATGAAAATAAACAAAGATAAAACAAGTGTGTTAAGGATAGGGAGAATAGAAAAACCCTGCATAATATGCCTTGAAGATTCAGAGCTAAAACAAGTACAAAGTTTTAAGTATCTAGGTGTTACAATCAATAGTAATTGAAAAATAGATGAAGAATTAAACACTCGAATAAAGAATACAAACAGATTATATTATGCCATAAACAAAGGGAAGAAGGAAATAAGCCAAAAAACAAAAATTATTGTGTACAAATCAACTTATGTACCAACATTGATATATGGAAGTGAATCCTGGATAATTAATGAAAAACAAAAACAAAACTTACAAACAGTAGAAATGAAATATTTGAGGAGAACAGTGAGCAAGACCAGAAGGGACAAAATTAGAAATCAAACAATCAGAATAACATTAAACACAAAACCAATTGTAACGCCTGTTGTGGGCTGCTATCGATTTACCCAGTTAATATTTGATGACGTAAAGGAAGCACGTGTAAAGGGTACCCACATTGACAATTAAACCCACGCAAGCGATACAAACAACAAAATTAATGCGACGTCCTTGCTTCGCGCGAGTTCCAGGATCTACTCCGCTAACACGGAGGTCGCATTAGGTTCTATTTATTAGAAACCCGAAGAACGGGGCTAATCCTACAGATTCCGTTCTATTTTACCATATAAAGAAACAATATTAGTTATTTATAATAATATCAGGTTATGTAACTGCTTAGTGCGATTATCTTTCCATACCTGAAAAAGGCAATCATGTACATACATATATATACGAGGTGTGGCAATTAAATAACGAGACTGGTGTCATAACTGTGATGTATTGCAAGAAAGTTACAATTGACTGGTATCCCCTTCAATATACGCCCCTCCCCTATCAATACACCGCTGCATACGTGTCTTCCATTGTTCAAAGCAATGCTGTAGGTCATCAGATGTCACACTGTTCAACAACTCTGCCGTTTTTCGTTTCACCTTTTCCACGGAGTGAAAATGTGTTCCCTTCAATGCACTTTTCACTTTTGGGAAGAGATAAAAGTCACAGGGGGCCAGGTCTGGGGAATACGGAGGATGGTCGAGCATAGGAATGCGCTTGGCGGCTAAAAACTGCTTCACAGAAAGGGCATTATGGGCAGTCGCATTGTCCTGGTGGAGGATCCATGCATCGTTCTTCCACAAATCCAGTCTCTTCTTCCTTATTCTTTCCCTCAGTTTGCTTAGGACTTCTTTGTAGTAGGTCTGATTCACCGTTTGACCCTGAGGCACCCATTCAGTCATGATGATACCCCTGATATCGAAAAAAACGATGAGCATTGCCTTGAGTTTCGACTTGCTCATTCGTGCTTTTTTCATTCTTGGCGATGTGGGAGTCTTCCAGTGCATGGATTGACGCTTGGTCTCGGGATCATATTGGAAAATCCATGTTTCATCACATGTGATGACACATGTTAGCAATTTTGGGTCTGCTTTGAGTCGTTCCATGATGTCACAGCAAATGGTCTTTCGATTGTCTTTTTGGTCCTGAGAGAGGTTTTTCGGAACAATTTTTGCACACACTTTTGTCATGTTTAAATTCTCATGCAAAATTTGTCTTACTGTCTCTTTGTTAATGTTCATCATGTCTGCGACCATCCGAATGCTCAGACATCTGTCTTTCCGCACAAGTTCATGAATTTTTTTGAACATTGTCGTCCTTTCTTGAACTCACAGGGTGGCTGGGATGTTCATCATCTTCAACCTCCTCCCTCCCTTCTGAAAATCGTTTGTGCCATTCGAACACTCGCGCACGTGACATAGCATTATCACCATACACCTCTTTTAACATTGCACAACATTCCGTCGGTGTTTCTTTTAATTTCACCAGAAATTTGATGTTAATGCGCTGCTCAACTTTATTGTCCACCATGATTTCGGCACTACTACAGAACACTGTCCTTTTCAAGCAAGCCTGCAAAGAAAAGAAAAGCTTTCAGAATCATGAAACAAACAGTGGGTGCGCATGAAGGTTCAATATCAACAACACATCAATAACTACCTCCCCCCCACTATCCTATGCGACAGGAGGTGCGCAGTCTCGTTATTTAATTGCCGCACCTCGTATATCTTACACCAGCTATTGTCTACTAGACCCTGTTTACGATAAGTATGTAGTACAATCTCTTTTCCTTTAAACAGATTCATAAAGTAAAAAAAATGACTGTCTATTTTTACTTTAGATTTACCGATATTTCACTAGAGGGATCTACAAAGGTTCGTTTAATTTAATCGTAGTTCAATTTTCATAACTTTAACAACTTTCCCTTTTTATTACGGTGTTTGACACTTAACCAATTGAACACTAGGTTAACAACTACACCACAAAGGCATCCCATCAAACATATGCATAATTGTACATTCAGTAATTACATTGTGCTAACTTTGCACCATTCATATTCACATATATCCAGCGAATGTTCTCGCAGTTAATCAAGCATACAATAAATACTATTAAAAAGGACGCTGTTTTGAAATAGCCGCACCATTCATTAGTTCTGCTCCAACATTTAATATTAATGGCAACTTTACCGATGTAAGAATGTAAGAATCAATTATCGGTCAAAGTTCCATCAATAACGAAAATAATTTAAATTGTTTCAATGACTGTGTTACTCAATTATCTTACTTTCTATTCAATACACTTCGTGGGCGCTTAAATCTTTGTGCACGGATTTGATGCTACTAGGCAGGACTAGGAATGCAAAGGTCATTTTTCCTATTTTATCGTTTTGTGCAAGGTGGAGGAAGGGTTTTCTCTCTTTCTACCAAACGATCAAATCACGAAGGACGATAACCTGGGATAGGTGGACAAACTCCTTATTCATCGTTCTTGAACATACAAGTCAAAAAGAGCAGTTTCTCCATGGTTTGAATTAGGCAGCACATTATTATTGTGTTTAATTTTATGTTCGCACGTATAAATCATATAAGTCCTTCGATTATTCGCCGTGTTGGCTTAGTGTCAAAATTCACTTACAAAAATGGTCGAATAACGACTAGTCGAACAAACACATAAGTCTCGCCAATTTTAACGTTAAAGTTAACTTTGCAGACAATAGGTCTTATCGTAGAGCAAATAACGGGTGCATTATGAAGTCACTGATTTACCTTGTGCTCCTTGACACCGGCTTGATAGTTCCTCTTATAACCGCACGGGTACCCACTTATACGGTTAGCTGATTCCACCTGGATGCAAAGCACTCGGCGACAAGAAAAAGGGCTCCCGTTACCGCTGGCTGGCGAGGCGTGCGAAGAGTCTGCTGTCCAGGTAGCAACTTCTGACTGCCACCTTGCTTCCGATCGTAGTAAGGGGGAAAGGGGGGAGGAGGAAGTTAGTTTCATTTAGATCCGCTTGACGGCAACAAAAGTCTTGGCACAGTGCTGCTGCCATCTACTTGCGGATGTGAGAACTTAATTAACCAAAATAAGTTCTGTTATCGTATGGTCACATACGTGTAACTATCACAAAAGTCAATAAGGCTTTGTGATGTTACACAATATATAAGGATATTGAGCAAGCACAACTCAGATGGTTTGGACACCTCAGCAGAATGCCTGAATATCTAATACCTAAACAGGTATGGGAAGCAAGAATGGGAGGATTGGATGCAAAGAGATCGAAAGGAAGACCACGTAGGACATGGAATGAGGGAATGAAGGATATCCTGAGCAGGAGGAACATCTCATGGAGTGAAGGAAGGAAGTTGGCAGAAGATCGTGACAGATAGCAAACTCTCTGCAAAACCTCAACACCAATCGGTAGAAGAGGATCGGAATAAGTAAGTAAGTAAGTATTAGTAACCTCCAATCAAAATCCATGATTTTGAGGGACAACTTAGATTGGAGTTAAGTCAGCAAAAAAGTGCAACAGGGGTGATATTTTGATGTCATCATTCCCCTCCAAGAGAATCTGGATGCAGCATCCTGCACCTAAAAATTTCCACTTCAAGCATTGTAGGTAAGTTATATTTTCTACTACTACTATATATATATATATATATATATATATATATATAGAGAGAGAGAGAGAGAGAGAGAGAGAGAGAGAGGAATCACTCACCAGAGACAGAGAAACTTCAAATTTTTGTGACGAATTGTCACATCATCAGGAGTAGAAAAAAGGTTCATGAAAGGAGCGACATCAACAGTGTGATAGCGTGACCTGCAGTGTTGCCAGGACCAGAAAAAAAAGTAGACTGTTTGAAGCACGAAAAAATCATGTTGTTCCCTCGGCAGGCTGTCGAAAACTGTGAGTGGTGAAAGGTGTAGGGGGAGTTAAAGGGTGTTGCTGAAAGTGAGGGATGGTTGTGGGGGACATTACTGGGTGGCCTTGTTCAGGCCAGGGTGTGTGGTTGCACTCATGGTTGATATATAGGCCCTCTCACATCTTTTGCATACTGAGGTGTTGGTGGATTGGGGCAAGGAGTGGACAATCACTAGCTGGAATCAGTCATTGAAGGGAATATTGTGGTGATTGGTGTGAATGGCAAAAGTAAAGTCCAGGTTTTGGGTGGAGGAGCGGTGGTTGTTGATGCGGAGTTTCAGGGCTGTGGATGTTTCCCTCGGGTAGAAGCTCCCACAGATATTGCAGGTGAGGATATAAATGAGGTTAGAGCTGTAGCAGGTTCCTTTGGGATAGAGGGTGAATTTGCCGGTGGCAGTGTCGATGTGGAGGGTGTGGAAAGTGGGCAGAATGGGGCAGGTTTTTGCACCTTGGGCGGGGGCGAGTATATTGTGAGTTGGCAGATTGCGGTGGACCAGGATGTTTGAAAACCACTCTGGGCTTGTTGGGGAAGATGTTTCTGGTGTCAGGATCACTGTGCAGGATGGGAAGGAGGGAACGTAGAGTGTGTGTGATTTTGTTGAGGTGGAGGTGATATTGGGTGACAAGTGCAGGGGGATTGGTGGCAGGTTTCTTTGTGAAGGTGTATGAAGCAGCTCGGGATTTTTGTTTGGTAACCAGGGTGGAAGGATATCCACGGTTGGTCAAGGCTTGTTGTAGGTGGAGGTTAAAGTTCTGTCAGGAGGTGGGTGAGGTGTTGAGGCATTGGCCTCTGAGGGCCAAGGAGAACGGGATGGCTTTCTTGGTGTGGAACGGATGGGAGCTGGAGATGTGTAGGTATTGCATACGGTTGGTAGGTTTGATGTGGATAGAGGTTTCCAAATGTCCTTCCTTCATGTGCACATCCACATCCAGGAAGGCGATTTGGTTGGTGGAGTGGGTCCAGGTGAACTTGATGGAGTTGAAGTGGTTTAGTTCGTCTAGGAAGGTGGTCAGGGACGGTTCTCCATGTGTCCAGAGCATGAAGATGTCATAGATGAAACGGAGCCAGAGAAGAGGTTTGAGGGATTGGGTCTCCAGGAACTTGTTCAAGTTTGCCCATAAAAAGGTTGGCATAGGATGGGGCCATTCTGGTACCCATGGCTGTGCCTCTGATTTGAAGATAGTGCTTGTCCTCAAAGGTGAAGTTGTTGCACGTGAGGACAAGGTGAGCTAGATGGGTGAGGAAATTAGTGCTGGGGTTGTGGGGTTTTGGTCTGTTGTTGAGGAAGGATTCTATCTATGGAGCGGAGGCCATGGGAGTGAGGTATGTTGGTGTAGAGAGAAGTAACATTGATGGTGGCAAGGATGGTGTTAGCAGGTAATGGTAGGAGAGTGTTGATTTTCTGAAGGAAGTCATTGGTGTCCCAGAGGTAGGAGGGCAGAGCTTTAGCAAGGGGCTGAGATTCTTTCAGAAGGTGAGTCATAACCGGACACGATGGGTCTACCAGGGTTGTCAGGTTGATGGATTTTGGGCAGTAGGTAAAAAGTGGGGGTGCGAGGGTTGTCAGATTTGAGCATTGATATGGTGGAGGCTGTCAGGCCCTCAGGGGGGGCCTCGAGTGTGAATAAAGTCCTGGATTCTGTCAAGGTGTGTGCCTGAAAGGTCGGCCGTGGTGGTTTTGTAGGTGGAGGAGTCTGCCAGCTGGCGAGTGGCTTCCGCCAGGTAATCTTGGAGAGTTCAAGGCCACCATGGTGTACCCCTTGTCAGCTGGGAGGATATTGATGTGGTGGTTCTGGCGGAGATCTTGAAGGGCTTTTTCTTGAGAGGGAGTCAGGTTGGGTTTGTTGTGGAGGTTGTCAAGAAATGAGCTGTCAGTGATGGTGGAGATTATGGCAGTGATGTATCTTTCCAGGGGGTGGTTGGTGGGCAGGGGGCATGGTCTTGGGAGGATGGTGGGCAAACTTGGAGGAGGCTTGGGTGGGTTTCATTAGATGTGGTGGGGGGGAGGGTTTTTTTTGCCCAGAAGGGTTGCCATCTGAGGTGTCTGGCAAAGGTGTGGATATCGAAGAGGAGACTGAATTGTTTGTGGGTAGTTGTGGGGGAGAAGGTGAGGCCTTTGGATAGAATGTTAATTTCGGCAGAGGTGAGATTGTGGTTGGACAAATTTAGTACACTTTGGTTGTGTTGGGGTGGGTTAGGGTCGTTGGGTGACCATGGGTCTGGTGGGGGTGGGTTTGTCCATGGACTGGTTGTTATCCAATGTGTGAGAATTGTGGGTGCAGCTTTCTTTTGGGGGGGGGGTAATGGAAAGGGAGGGTCAGGCAGTAGAGGGCATGTGGATTTGTGAGTGGAAGGGGGAGAGTGCAGCAAGCCTGAAAGGCTGGACAGTTTGTGTAGGTGTTTGTTGCTAAGGTCGTTTGTGATAGAATGGGCTGCATGCCAGAAAGATTCAATTTTTTGGTAGCTGTCAACTGGGGTCAACAAAAGGATTTTTGTTAGGGATTGGATGGACAAGGACAGTTCCTGGGTGCTATTAAGCTGGGATCGGTACATGGTGTGGGTTAGCTCAATAGCAAAGTATCTCACTAGTGGGAAGATTGTGGATTTAATACTTGGGTGCATAGTGGAAAAAGGCAGTTTGGGTGTGAGGCTTTTAGATGTTAGGCCCAATATCAAGCATGAGTGCAGGTTGCATAACCACGAAGAACGACCTAGGTCGCGAACTATCAAACTGTTTCTTTTCGTGTGGCAAGTGTTTACTCTCCCCTTCATTATTAGTATATATATATATATATACAAAACAAAGAAGGAGAAAGGAAACACTCACCAGACAGTGAAAAAATTAGAATTTTCGCAGACTTTGTAGCTGCATCCTCAGTGTAAGAAGAAAGACTGAACCGGAAGTTGGATATATATATATTTGTGCTCCCTTGTGCTTTGCACTACACCATGAAGGCATGTAAAGGCTGTGCAGTTAGGACCCCACACTTTCTTGATCTCGACCGAAGGTGGTTGTGATGTGATCTGCACCACGTCCCTGGCTGCCTTTACCCCCCAGTGTTCCCTCCAGGTACCCACTTTATACGACACTGGGTGGGTGCCGGAACCACTTGAA